>NC_039280.1:9673688-9716188 GCF_003368295.1 Carassius auratus
TGAAATATTAAATTGAATTTAAAAATCTAGTTAAAACTCAACTTATTTAAAGTTGAAATTGCTCAACTTGTTTTGAGTTAAAATAATGTAAAAACATAAGTTGACATGACTTACCAATTTCTTTTTATAGTCATATGATGTATAAATCGCTAGTGGAAAAAAATTACCCATATGACTATTTTGTGGACCAGGGTCACATATATGATGTATAATAAAATAACATTGTTTAAAAAAAAAAAAACTAGCTAATGAAATTTGTGTCCATATAGAGGGCTTTTTTAGGCGTAACATACCCCCCCCACCCCAAATAAAAAATTCTGTTGACACTTTAAAAGTACCACATAATTGTCTAAATAAGGCAAGGGACCGGATATATTCTACTTTTAATGTAATATTTTCTCCTAGTTGCGACTATGTCTAACTTCAAACCCGTTTCCGTCCGTTGATTCACACCACCTCCCACTATACCACTTACTCCCTTTGTCACCACTCTACAGCCGGCCAATTTACATTTCTGAAATAAGAGGCTTCTCACAATTGATTGTGTTTTCCCCAATCTGACTGGAGTGCTGCTTTGATGTTGTTCGTGGAGTAGCTAGACACAAGACTGTGTGTAGAGCAGTGTTTGCCTGTGGTCACTGATGAACAGTCCCTGCCTCTCTCCGCAGGCTCACTGTTTGTTTGTGTGAATTGCCTATGTAGCCACATCAACTGCTTCCAGTCAAGCTACTATACAGTAAATAAAACCACCGTCAATATTGAGCATCGGTGCTGCTGCCTCTCGCTGTGAAGTAGACTGCTTTTTTTCTTTGCTGCGGTAGTAAACAGTTCTGAATAGCGCCTTTTTCAATCAATAATGCTCACATGTATGTTCCTTACCTCTTTTATTATTCTTATTGTGAGTTTTCTGAGTGCATGTGTGTTCAGTTTTTCTCTGAGGGGTGCATGCGTGTGTGTGTGTGTGTGCTCTGTAACCCTACACTGAGGCGCTGTGGCAAATCTCCCATCCAGAGTTGTTCTCCTCACCCATTTCAGGCCAAAACTAAGATGTGTTCTCCAGTGAAGCACTGGGCACAAAGTGCAAGAGTTTTTTTTCTTGTGTGTAAAGGGTAATGTGTTTGTGTGTGCGTATGCTCGTGGTTTGACTTGCTTAGCTCAGTCCTACGCACTGCGGTCAGAATGGTTAGTGTTTTTTTTCTGTAGGCCGAGGAAGTGTGTATATTGTTCCCACGCTATGAAGAGTTCAGGGTCCCGTGCTCCAGACAGGGGGCGCTGACGGCCTCTGAACTCAGCCCTGACCCGGGAATGTTGGAAAAACGCTTTAATTGTTACTACCTGATACCAAGATGTTTGTAAACGGACAGCATGGTTAAGTAAACTTCAGTGAACTGTGTTTGCAGTGCAGAAACAGAAATCTCAGTTTGGCTCTCTTCTGTCGAATGCTTAACATTTTGTTAGTTTTTCCATTATTCTTGATGCCACCAAGAGGTTTAAAGGGATAGTTCATTACAGACATGAATCATCGTTTTTTCCATGAAACACAAAATGAGATGTTAAGGAGGATGTTTGGGAGTCTCTTTTCATTACAGTGAAAGTGGATGGTGACTTATAATGGCTCCAAAAAAAGAAAAGTGAGACACGTCTTGCTTCATATTTGACTTTTGCAAGTTAAATGTCTGTGAGGTACGGTGACATAATATTTTAAAATAAGACATGCAAGAAACTATAGTGATCTGCATCATGATGTCACCACGCATTGTTTTTGTAGTTCAAACTACTTTTGTGGTAAAGTAAAAAAAAAAAAAAAAAAGTAATAAAACTGTTGATTTGATATCTGAAAGAAGTCTTTCATGCTCTCCAAGGCTGCATTTATTTGATCAGTAATACAGTAAAATCATAATATCATGAAATATTGTAAATAATATTTTAATTTAAATAACTTTTTCTAAAGTAAATATATTATAAAAAAAAAATTTCTGTGATGGTAAAACTGAATTTTCAGCAGCCATTACTCCAGTTTCAGTGTCATATGATCCTTCAGAAATAATTATAATATGCTGATTTTGCTGCTCATTAATTTTTTTTTTATAATAATCAATGTTAAAACAATAGTTCAAAGGAACATTTATTTTGATAACTTTGTAAATGTCTTTATTTACTCTTGTTGAATTTAATACATCCTAATTATTAATGTTTTTATAAAATCTTATGGACCCCAACCTTTTGAATGGATGTGTAGATTTAAAGTGTCAAAAAATAAACAAATCATAAAAATCTTTGTGCACCTGAAATTTTTACATAGATTTGATCTTTGTGTATCTTTTATCTCATTTTTAAACATGTCCAGTATTTTAATTTAAATATTTTAATACATTTTACTCTATTCTTTTCATAATAAATGGCAGTAGGTGCTTACTTGGCATAAAAAAAAACAAATAAATTATTAATGAATAATAAGTAATAATTATGAATTATTAATCAATGTACTTTCAGATCTTTGCGATGGTAAAACTTTTGTGACCGATAATGACCAATATATTGATCTGTTATTTACCCAAACCTATTGTGTACTCTACAAATCAAGTCATATTGATGACTCTTATGACGCTTTTGGCTCTTTGATGTTCTAGAAAAGATCAGCTTGGACTTTGTTTCGAGTCAGTAAAAAACAGAATTATATAAAAAGGTGATTAAGACGGTTTTCATTTTAGGTGGGCTGTCCCTTTAAGAGGCATCTCTCACAGGCACACACGAGGAAGATGCACGTGATTATGTTCTCAGGAGGTGTCACTCCACTGTTTACAAAAGCTTCAAAAGGCTGAAGACAAGCTGGAGTGAGAAACCGGTGCATTTGTTGTCGGCCAGCATCTTGAAGAGCCTCAACATGCCAGCCATCTCCAGCCTGAGCCTTTTGTTGCCAAGAGTGCAGAGCTCCTGTTGCTAAAGGAAGTACTTAAATGTGTAGTTATGTGAGATCCCTCCTCGCTGAAGCCGGCCCCCCGCTGCTTCTTCCTGCTCCTTGGCTGGATATGAAGTGTTGCTTGATGGGCTTTTCCCCTCTGACAGTGCCACAAGAGGAGTGACAGATCCGTGGGAGAGCTGACCCTACTCCCAGAGGAAGTGCTGGGAGCCAGGGGTGGCCCATTCAGTGCCCGAAGGCCACTCTCTTCTAATGGAACGATTTCACGATGCACTGTGCAGCGCTGCTTTTGTGCACTTGTGTCTCTGTGGGCTCGGTGCATCAGTTCTGTCATCGCCTTTGCTCTGAGTTCATGGGAACACGAATTGGGTCATTGAGAGCCACACCTATTTAAGGTTACCCATCTTGCCTAGTATGTGTTGAAACTACTAGACCTTGTTAATGATAGCGATTCCAGCCAGATAAATATACTTGTTAATGATTATTAATGGCCAGCTTTAAGTATTGGGTTCATTTTAACCAATCTTTTAACCAAAGATCTTTTGCAACATCTCATTTTGAACCATTCAGTCATGTTTCATTGTTAAGAATGTTTGACCTTATGAAGGTTGATATTACTCTTCATGTGGAAATTTCTGGCTTCTCTCTGTTGATGAATTCAAGACATTCACTTTTGAGTACATCGGCCATGTCACAAAGTCCAATCCACAACCCATGAATTGAATTGAAGTCCTCGTCCTACATTTTTCTCCTATGTTACACTTTGTGCACCACAATATGGAAGAAAAGATATATTGCTACTTTAAGAGAGAAAGTTAATGAAGTTGTTATTGTACAAAAGTGAATGATACTTCAAATTTGAGTTGAGGAAAGATATGCTACCGTATTACTTATCTAACCAATTTGACTTCCTTTTTTTTTTTAACCTAAACTGAATGACCCAGCCAATAAATGGTTAAAAAATTCCACATCTCACCACATATATTTTCTGAATATCATTGAGACTTTGTGACCAGCTTTGTTTGACTCATGCCACTAAGCGACCACCCACAACACCCTAGCAACAACATGGCAATGCTTTGGCAACCAACCACGACAGCTCTGCACTTGAAAATGTTAAACGTGTTATAAAGCATGCACACAAACACAACTTCCATTTAACATGAACACAAACTTGATCAGCCGTTTTTAATAGATTGTATTGTTAAGGTGACAAATCATTTTGTTTCTTTTATTATTATTGTTGGTGAAACCATTTTTCTATATTGCACTTTTTAACTCCATAGTATCTAAAATACTAGAATTTACGGTTACATTTTTTAAAGGTCCAATTGTAGCCATTAACAAGACATTAACTATGACTTTTGCCTCAAACTCCTAATTTGCTGCTTATTAATTGTTAGTAAGGTGGTTGTTAAGTTTAGGCATTGGTAGGATTAGGGTTGTGGAATATGGTCATGCAGAATATATGCTTTATAAGTATTAATAAACAGCCAATATGTTAGTAATTGGCATGCTAATAACCAACTAGTTAACAGTGAGAATTGTTCCTGTGCTAAAGTGTTTCTGAATTTTCTTTCAGGTTTTATTCTTAATAGCTTTTAAAAGGCCACAAATGTTAATGTATGTGGCAGCATGTTACTGTGGGTACTGTGGAAATCTGTCAGCATTTTTTACAAATTTACCTGGAACATTTAATCAAAATGTTCAGTTCAGAGTCTTACTTCCCTTAGCAAGAGCTGCCCCTGAATTCACTGCATGGAAATATTGTTTAATATCAGTGTAACAGTGTTTGTCATCATGTCAGATGGTTCTTGAACATTGGATAAATATTCTTCAGACACTTCATCTTTTGTTTACATGCACACATGTGTGCACGTGAGCGTTAGCTGTTAGCAGAGGAACTGTGTGTGTGTGTGTGTGTGGTTTTGATGCTTGTGTTTGGACTGCAGAGGCCATGGGAGGTCACTTCCTTCAGTGACTCAGACTATTTGCATGCTGTTCAAATCTGTTGCACATACAGGTTTGTAGTGGATGCTTTTCTCAGTAATAATGTCCAGACTTGGGGCAGGTCGTTTGTTGCCTTTGTGTGGGTCTTTTGTGTGTGTTTGTGTGCACGTCTCTACACGCTGAGAGAAGCATGCAGAAGTACAGTACACGCACACTTTCTCAGAAGGCTCACTGGCCTGCGGCACAAGGCTTCAAGTCCCCTATTTCCTGTTTACAGTGTCTGAGGTTTCCTGTTCTCGATGCATCTCCACTGGGTGATCTTGTGATTGTACTCTGGACAAGGCTTGTGTTAAAAATAAAACACCCTTGTTTCAGTGTCATCAAATGTTTTTAATTCTGCTTGCATGCATAGTTTTTTTTTTCATTGTATAATCTAATTTTAATTTCTGTCTATCTCTTTTGTACTTTAGGTTTGAAGAGATAGTCAAGAAATTCAAGGTTGAATATCACGCTGGAGGTGCCACTCAGAACTCCGTAAAAGTCGCACAGGTTGGTGCTCAAAGCTGTAACCAGTATTTAATGCATGCAACACTAGCAACGACAAGGTCATGAGATTCTAGAGAATGCAGGAATGGATAAAATGTATAGCTTAAGTGCAATGTAAGATTCTTTGGATAAAAATGTCTGCCAGATGCACCACACACAGCTCCCTCAGATGGACAGGTGGTTTTGTACATCCTCTGTGGTCTAAAGGGCTTAACTAGGATGCCTGTAAAACCACAAAGATACAAAAGAGAAGTTTAGTACGTCTAGCAAAGTTCCTTGGCAGAATTTGTGATTATATGTCACCAGTGAAATTTACAATGATTATTAGGGAGCATTTCTTAACCTACTTGGAGGCGTATTTTTACTGACCATATAAAAGGGTCCCATGTACATTCCTAATAATTCAAGAATTAAGAAGAATTCCTAATCCTGAATGATTATGGGTGCACCTATAAAATCAGATATATTTATTTAGCTTTAAATAATGCACAAGATAAAATAACAATAAAACATGAGTTTTGTTTTATTGACTGACTGATTGATTGATTGTCCCGGTGTTAAATTTGTAGCTATCTACAATCTTGGTAACTTTTGATGTGTTTATATTCCTGTTTGAAGTGTTTTCTGGAGGGTTATAATTCAATGGCAATTTATTATTTAATGTTAATAAAAAATACATCACCATTATTGTTAGAATTTCATTTATTTACTTTAAAATATGAAACATTTGTTAGCTATATGTGTTTACACTCACTTCTCAGATTTTGCACAGTTAATAAGCTCTAACTAAGATCACTATAGGGTGTCTGTAGAGAGAGTAAACTCAACTAGATAAACATTGGCCTTTATTAGAAAACTATGATTTGATTATATGTGGGTAAATTGTTACTTTTGGTGCAGTTTTACCATGAGCTCTGGTAATTGCTGGCCCTCAGGCCTGCACAAAAGCAATGTACCATAAAACCATCTCATTTTTGTGAGAATAATGTCAGCAGTGAGACTTGTACTCAGTAATTCTTTCACAGCTTAACTTTTAAGGACTTGCTGCATGCAGTATATTTATCTTTTTTGGATCCATTTTTACTCCAGTTTTACAGGTTTAGATTTGTTACATCAGACGCAGCAAGATTTAAAGTTGGATGCATCTCACTGATTTATAGTCCAAACGAGAGACAGTTGTCTTAAGATCTTTTCAGCCCTTCACTTTAGCTGGCCTAGTCTGGAGCCATTCTTAGGTTCGAGCGTTTCCAGAAAGTCTAAATATTGCTTTTCCCTTTTTCAAGCTTTTTCTGAAAATTCCCAAGACATGATGCTTCACTTCTGAGTGGGATATTTTATTTGTGTGATATTAAGGCCAACAGCAGAAATAATCTTAAGTCCCTGATGGTCCGGTAGGGTGCTGTCACAGCAGAGAATGAAATCTGCTCAGATGGCCTTGTTGCCCTCAGGGCCCAACTAGACGGAGTTTGATTCCTCCAGCACATGTCTAGTACTGCTGTGTACTTTAGCAGGTGGCTGCAGACATCAACATTTTTAAGACCTCAAATACAGGAGTTATTTAGATATATATCATCTAAACAGACACATGGAATTTTCTGATGATCTCCAGATGATGCACTGAATTCAAATCTACAGATGCATTAGGCTGCAGAGGCTTTCACACGCAGTGCATCTATCACCATGAAATACAGACCTTGGTGTGTGATGAGGTAAGACTGTGGATAATCATTTGGGAATCTGCCAGTGCAAGCAAATGTGATTTCATTACTTTAGTGTCTGACTCCTCGTGTTGCGGGGCGCATTTGTTATGACCTGAATTCAGCCCGAAAGGACTTAGAGAAATAATTCTTCATTTAAGTTTTTTCTTTTGCTGCTGCGTTCCAACATTTATTTTGCTTAACGGGATTTGCTGTAAACGTCCTTGCGAGGATGTCAGCGCTATCTTCCAGCTCTTCACCTGCTGTCGCAGATAACAGAATCGGGGGGGTAAAAGTTACGGCGGCGGTAGTTACGAAGGCTCCCAGTGATATGTGGGTTGTTAAGCAGTGGTTTGATCAGACAGCTCTTCAAAGCCGGTTCGCGTAAGAAGGGAAGCTTGATGCGGAACCAGGCCTCTAAGATTAACACATGGCAGCACCTGGAACGCCAGGAGCAACGCAACCTGTGTGTCAGTGTCGCGGAAAACGAGAGCTTTCAAACGCAATGACATGGGCTGCCTTGTGCGCGTACATCAAAGCACCCATGTGGAGATGAGGTGCTCCAATCGGAGGCTGCTCTCAGCCTCGGGCACTGCTTGGCAGACGTGGGAGGGAGCATGTTCCGCTCCCAATACCTGACCAAGATAGGTAGACCATTTCCACAAGAACAGCCAGTCATCGGAGAAGCAGAGCTATCTTTCTTGCTCTGCATCACCTTTTCTCACTTCTCCCCTTCTTTTCCCGAGACCATGAAATCAAACAGATCACCTTATTTTATTTTTTTTTGCCAACCTATCCCCTCTCCTTTCTCTTCATTCCATTTGTACGCTCCAGAGAAACACACACAGCACAAACACATTCCCCAAAGAGTCTTTCTTAAAGGTTCAGTTACTCATAAATGTAAATTCTGTCATCGTTTACGCACCTTCATGTATGACTTGCTTTATTCTGTGGAATGCAAAAGTTTGAATAATGGGACTGTCAAGCTTCAAAATGACACAATATACGAGTTGTACACTATATTCAGTGTCTTTTGAAGCCATTTGATTTCCTTGTGTAAGAAATAGACTAAAATTGCCATTGAAGAAAAGTTGTTCACTGAAAATCTTAAAAGCCGGCATAGATCTGCTTCTCAACAGCTGACGATTGATTTAGTCATTATTTTGAACGAGGTCTTTTCAGTGCATCTGTTGATTCAGTTTACAGAATCATTCTCAATGATTCATTCACGCACCAGACTGATCTGGTTTTACAACATTACATTTTGTTTGTCACACAAACCTATCAAATGGCTTTGGAGAATATTGAAATGGAACTTGAAATGTTACATTTATAATGCTTTTTAAAGTTTAAAAGAGCAACAAGCATATTCTTCAGAATTTCTATGGGTTTGGAACAGCATAAAGGCAAATAAGCGACGACAGAATATTTATTTTGTTTGAACTATTCCTTTAAGACATTTCATTCGGTTACCGCATACGTTCCTCATTCTTGTATAAAGCCTAGGACGTCAATATAAATCTATTAATGGTTCAGCTCTAAGCCTCCCCGGATGATTCTTTTGATGTGTCTGAATTGGTAAATTTGTGCAGGAGACATATAGTCTTAGTCTGATAGGCACCACTCTGCCCCACAGGATTTTCACAGATGAAGACTCTCACCTGCAGAAAGTAACAATCTCCCATTCTCTTTATATAGCACTGCAAAGAGAACGCACCAGCACTGCTCTACAGCCCCAGACATCAAAGCCAGGGCAGAGAATCACACTCTCCTCCACTGTATATACAATGTTCCCCAAGCATTCTTCTGCACTGTGATCCAAGACACAGCTCCATTACATGTGCACCCCTGGTGCGGCCCCTGGAGCAACAGCGAGTTTGAGAGGGGAAGAGGCTGACACTTACCAACAGAGAGAGCAGTTGTTAGGTGCTGCCTCTATTGGGAGGTTAAATTACTCCTCTAGAGCTTGATAGGCCTACAGCTTTGAACAGTTGCCACTTTTGAGCACCGCAATTGTTGCAGGCAGAGTCTTAATAAGGTTCGTTGTCTACAAATTGACATTTTTGAAAGCAACTTCTAACGTAAGTGTAATGTAATTGGTGTTTCATCCAAAAATGTTAATTGTCATAATTAGCTTGCCCTTATGTCAGTCCATCAGTCCAACGCTAAATTATTTATTTATTCTGTGTAATGTTTTTCTTTATTCTGTCCATACAATATAAGTCAATAGTCATCTAAACTGTTTGGTTACCAACATTCTTTAAAATATCTTCTTTTGTGTTCCAAAGTCCATACTGGTTTGGAACGACAAGAGGGTGAATAAATCATGAATCACAAGTCACAAAGTTTTTATTTTTTGGGTGAGCAAAAGCAAGCAAGCATAAGGATATTTTTGCTTCTGCAACCTTTCTTTCCTTCAACTTCTTCTGTTCTCCTTTTTTTCCATTTGTCGCTGGCCCATGGTGCCTTCGCAGATTCTTTTTCAAAGTGGTGAGGGGGCCCAACCTTGGACTCAAACTGGACTCTTTTATTGGAAACACATGTGCACTCTGTAGTTGGAACTCCTCTGTGAAGAAAATCACTTAGCTCCCTTCAGCACACAAAGGCCTTTCCCAGTTCATATTTTTTTGCATGGAAACTTAAATTAGGGAAAAGTTGTTGCCTAGAACCAGACATCAGACTAGAAGACGAAACGTTCCATGACCTCATGTTTGACTTGACTTACTACTTTGTTTTCCTTTTGAAAAAAGTCTCTTGTGTCCATCTGACCTTTCTTGATAAAGAGTTAATATATTTTTTGTCTTTTATGGAAGATCTAGTCTCAGTGGAAAGGGGAAGAAAATGGCAAATGTTACATGTGTATCAAACTTGGCGGAGGGAATCGTTTGGACGAAAGGAAATTTCAGTGCAAAAGAAAGGAAAGTTTGAAAGCTCTGAAGACTCATGAGATTAACAAGACACATACCAGGGAACACTAAACTCTCCATGGTGAACGGCCGCAACATCTGTGACCGATATTCACAAAGGAGAGAAGGCAAGTAGAAAAATATCTCGATTTGAGGATTTAGTTAAGTGCAAGTGTGAAATCCTCCACATTGTTCTGGATTTCTGGAGAGGGAATATTAAATGTACTTTGGGCACAGGTCTGATTAATGATTGCTAAATACCTGCAGGTTTTGGAAATGATGTCCAGTGCGGTGAGAAGCTGGAAACAGCCCCATCATTAAGCATGCTCCTCCGTTTCTCGACAGAAGGTTAATTGAATGTTAACATTCAAAAGCGCCAGCATCTCTGACAACTGGGCTGTTTATTTCTTCCTGAGTTGATGAAGGGTCACAGACAATTAAGAGCCCAGAAAAAGAAAAGCATAACGGACTCACCTTTTGCATTCCTGGAGAGCAGCGAACTGGCATCCATTTCCATCTTGCGCAGGAAGCTCTGCGGTTCTCATGAGGCCAGAGCAGTTACACCCAAATGCTTACAGTGAGCTTTAGCAGGATTCTTGTGAAATCACACCTTTCCTCTTCCTTCACCCCAAACATTGTTTACTGGAATCGCGAAGGGGCGGATACTCTAGACTGTACCGTTGTTGACTGCCCTGTCTGTGTCTGGAGCACATGTGCTTTGTCTCAGCTAATATTTCCCCATTTGTGCCTCCATAGGGAGTCAGAGAGCAGAGTAGATCATAACAGCTCTAATCTTCAGTTTGATCAGTCCACCGGCCTCCCAGCCTCCCAGCAGGGGCTCCCAATTCACTTCAAGCGCTCTCGTTTATCAGAGTGCTCTTGTCTTATCTCAAGACCTCATAATCTAAAAGGGTCGGTGATACACCATTTCCCACACTGTTCTTGGTCTTGGTCTTTATTTATGTGACCTATAAATCCATTCTGCATGGTTTCACTTGAAGAAAAAAAATCACCTTGCCTTACATTTACTACAGGCAATGCATACAAATACATATGTGAAAACACTTTGGGTCATGAAAGTCGACAAGTCATGGAGTGACAACTGCTAGATAATCTAGTTATTTTTCGTCACACTTTAACTTAATTTCTAATTCTCGCTATTAACTAACTAATAACTCTGTCCTTTGCTTCAAACTTATATTATGTTTCTTATTAGTAGTTAGTAAGGTAGTAGTTATGTTTAGTATGGGGTAGGATTAAGGGATGTACATGGCCATGCAGAATAAGGAATTAATAATTTAGGTTAACAGCTTAATATGCGTGCTAGTCAATGCTACAGAGCATATTACAAGAGTTTATATTATATTAAAATAAGTGTTTCTCATTATTAAGTAGAAATGTTTCCTGACCACCAAACCAACACATTAAACTCTAAACCCGCTTCCTAACATCCTCATGCCTCCACTTAATGTTCACTTTATCATTTTCACTTTATTCACTACCTCAAATTGACAAACTACAGTGTCACCCTGTTTGCACATTTGCTCCTTGTACATTCCTGTGTATCTTAATATTTAAGAATACAGTAAAATGCATATATGCACATTGCACATCCCTGTACATCTTAATATTTAAGAATACAGTAAAATGCATATATGCACATTGTACATCCCTGTACATCTTAATATTTAAGACTACAGTTTACATTCATGCACATTATTTTGCGTTCTATATTTAATTCTACAATATACATTTTTTATATTTTATTCTTTTATTTTTATTTGTTTACTTTTATTTCATTCTTACATAGATATATTTATGTATATTTTCATCTTTGTTGTTTTCTTTAATAATTGCACTGTCCATGGAGTGGACCTGACTCCCATTTCACTGCTGGTTATATATGCTATATATAATTTTGTATGTGACGAATAAAAATCTTGAATCTTGAATCTAATATTATTTCTCATTTGACGGTTGACGCTGAAGATGAGTAATGGCAGCTGAAAATTCAGCTTTGTCATCACCGGAATAAATTGCTAAATTGCATTTTTATATTTTAAAATAGATCTGTTATTTAAATATTTATAATAATTTTTAATAATATTTCGCAATTTTTTTATACTGTATTTTTGATTAAATAAATGCAGCCATTTATTTAAGCAAAAATAGGATATGAACTCCCACGTCTAGCCTCGTGGCCAGCGCTTCGACATGTAATGCTGTTGTGCTTCGGCCATCCCGAGTTCAAGTCCCGGCTCGCAGACCTTTCCCGATCCCACCCCCACTCTCTCTCCCTTTTTTTGCGTGCCAATGTTGGCACGTGTGCCCAAGGTTGCCGACCTCTGATTTTGCAGTTCAGGACGACACTTGTCATGTCACTTGAGTCAGACCCTGGATAGCATTGTGACAGTGTGCCATTTACTGTGTCTGATTCCGCATTCTCTGTGCTGTAATTGTGTGACATTTATGTTACATGATATAGCATGGTGTTGTTACAAAGGCAGCAGAGATGAGTCAAGCCTGGGGACATTGTGGAAAGGTCAAAGTGAGTGGCACATGCATAGATGCCATGTGTATTTATAGATGCAGGCGTTCAGATGTGACAAATGGTGATGAACACAGAACTCTTAGATGCTTCCAGCACTTAGTGTTACGTGACATAGTGAAGGTGACGCTTCCCCCGCATTATGAATAATGATTAACTGCAGGCAACCGCCAAGAAGGGCTTGGTGGGGAGAGATATAAATAGACTCTGTCTTTTGTTCATTCGCTTGCTATCACACTAAAGAAGGGGCTCAGACTGTAGGAGGAAGCAATGAGGCATGTGGGATATGGCAGAAAAGGACCTTTTCTCATTGTTACTAACAAAGCCATACTGTGCGTGAGCATTTGCATATATACACCCACACACAAAAACCACATTCAGAATATAGTTGACCTTTCGCATGCATGTGGTCTTGGTATCAATGAAAAACATACGTTCAGTTTTTGTGTGAGAGACGGCATTGAAAAACTGCCTTGCTAATGCACTGCAGAGTGATGGATATTGATGATCAATGTTTATAAACTAAAGTTATATGAAGATCTCACTTAGCACTAAATGGAGTATAAAGGATACAGCTGAGACTTATGGTTTATGGTTTACTGCAGCTTTATGCCATGTTTGCAAAAATGACATAATGATACTTGAAAATGCTTTGAGTAATGCAATAGACCACTTTGTTTCCAGTAATGCTCAAAACCAGAAGTGCTTTTTTTGTTGTTGTTTTTTGGATGTCATTAGCAATAATTAAATGACCTTTTTGGAAATGCATACATTTTTTTTTTTTTTTTTGTTAATTAAAAATCATATCCGAATACATAGTGGTGGTCACACTAGACTTTCAACATGCAACATTTTTTCGGACGCCGCTACGAAGATGGGCAGGAGCAGTATTTAACATCAGGCATCAAGGTTTCCCCTCAGTTTTCACATGTATTCTGATGTGCTTGTACTGTGTCTTTTGTGACGGCGTCGAAAGCGTCTTATTATATTGTACTCTCTGTCTCTCTCTCTCTCTCTCTATGAATATATAGCCTACGCACTAAGCAATAAAAATGTTTTAAATGTCTGCATTCAAATGTTCCATCTGTTCCTGTCTCCATTAACACTGCGAACCATGCAGCTTCTTTTTATATAATTTTTTAAAGATGTCATATATAAAATAGGATGCTACGCTACGGCTAAAATTAGTGCTTCCTCCATTTTTTTTTTTTTTTCTGTACAGAGAGGTCAAATTCGGTGCAAATTCGCAGGTCAGAGTTCACAAAACTTGAACTTTGGAATGCAGCAAAATGCTAAATCTTTCGCATGAGCTTGCATTTCCGGTATGACGCATTTGCATGCATATGAATGGAAGTCAACGGAACAAAAAGTGCAGTGACCGCCCCTTCAGTCTTGCAATATGACTTCAATTGCAATTTGTTTGCAATTTGGCCCATAATCAATTAAAAAAAATAACGTGTATATATATATATATATATATATATATATATATATATATATATGTATATATATGTATATATATATATATATATATATGTATATATATATATATATATATATATATATATATATATTAGTGCTGTCAATCGATTAAAAAAAATTAACTAATTAATCGCACAATTTTTTAAAATTAATCGCGATTAATCGCGATTAATCGCAATTAAAAGACTGAAACTTTTTGGATATGTAAATGTAAAATGTAAATTAATGTAAACTCAAGACAAAGAAACTATTTAAATTCAAAATATGATTGTTTATTGGAATTTTTGTTTAACTTGTAACACAGATTTTCTCATGTAAACAACATACCTGCAATAAACCATCAATATCCTCCAAATTAACTGTTGGCTTGAAAGCCATATTTATTACAGAAATAAAAGCACAGGCATGTAAGTACCATTTGAATTTCAAAACAATCAATGCCAATAAAAAACAAAAATGATTTCTGTTATGTTGAATTCTAAGTGGACTGCAAAAAAATTCCAAAGTATAGTCATTGCCAGTGCTTTAAGTGGGCCGGTACGCACTGGTACTCAGTACCGCCACTTCCAAATATAGCTCTTGAGCGTACCGCCACCTCTCCGTGCGCCCAGAATGTGCTTGTAGCGTACCGGTACGCTCATCTGGACATCTGTTTTAATAGAGGTTTTAATCTTTTACCTGCACTGCCGATTTTCAGAGCGCCCTTCACAATGCAAGCTTCCTAATTCATCCCACCCAGAGCAGAAACTACATTACCCATTCACCCTTAAGTTATACAAGTGAATAGCGCATGTGTCACTTTCCCACTGTTAAGTGTCAACAACTCAACGTGGCTGGAGAAGGTGTGTGAAACTCGTTGTGAGTTATACTAAAGCAAAATCTTGAGTATTTATTGTCTGATAAACATTAAAAACTGTCTGCGGAGGTTGAGTCGTCCTGCAGCCCCCGCTGGCTGTTCATTGGCTGCAGCATCTTTTTTCTAAGTTCTAAAAAAATACCGTAGACGACAAGGCACAAATTTAGATATTCATTTATCTAATTAATCTATAGCCTATGCACAAAGACAATATGATCTTTTTGTCCCCTTTTTGTTTTAAAGCTTGATGAAGAGAGCGCAAGTTGCTGCAGCTGAGGAGGACAGTGATGCACGCGTACAGGAGTGATTGACAGTTCGCGGCACTGTGTACAAAAAATACTCCGCTACACAATTATTTCGTTTAAGCTTATTAACATGATTCATGATTTTAATGTTGCTGTTTCTTGTGGCAGATTGAAGAGTAATCCGGCAGAGTTTTATACTGAAACTTTCCGTCTAAAAGTCCTTCCTTGGTCTTATCCATATTTCTTTGCACGTTGAACACACATAGGCCACAACTGGAAATAAAAAAAAACTGCAACCGCGTTAATTGCGTTATTTTTTTTTAACGCGTTAAATATTTCAAATTAATCGAATGCGTTAACGCGCTAATTTTGACAGCACTAATATATATATATATATAGATGTGTATATATATATAGATGTGTATATATAAAATATAAATAATATATGGTAAATATTGTTAGAAAGTATAGTTTTTATGTGAAGAACAGCCATCATTCAGTTTAACACATCATTTAAGTCATCATTCACTATACATTTTGATGTTCATCATAGAAGTTGTAATGTGTTTTGTGAGCCACTCATTCAAGGTGAATGTATTTTTTCGTGAATCAGTTGGTATGAATGATTCATTCATTCATGAATTCATGAATTGTTTCATCTCAATGATCTTGATGCAGCAGTTAGCAGCTTCCTTAAATGTTGGTTTGTACCTCACATAAAGCTGTCTTTTAATAAATTTGTGTGATTTGGGATATAATATAAAATGTTTTATTTATTATTTACTTATTTACTTTAATTCTATGTAAAATAGAAGCTTGTAAATTCAAAAAAAAAAGTTTTGTGTTCCATATACTGTGATGTGATATAATGCTTTGGATCAACATGAAGGTTTGCGTAACCAATGGCAAAAAATGTATTTTTGAGTGAACTATCCCTTTAAGAACAACCCTACACATACCACTTGTTGGAGAGAGACTACCGTAAATATAAATAATGGGCTGTTAGACTTGACGTGCCTGGAGCTTAAAAAAGACCTTTGTAGTGTTTAAATGACAGATTTATTAACAAAATCCAATAGGCTTTGATTTAAAACCAGATCCTGTTTTTCCTCAGCATGAGCTTCTGAGGAATCAGTCAGTGGATTTAGTCAATGGCTTTACTGGTGGTGTGGTTGTAATTCTCACCGCTCCCTGAATTAAATTGACTGCAGCTTTCTCAGGTCTTAATTAAAGCACTCATTCATTCAGTACTAAAACCGTGCGGTTCAGTGTGTGGTTACACAATCAGCTCCATGTCATGTGCCGACATATAAAATCAATGTCTTTACTAAACCACCGATAATATGCGGGGTACAGTTCACAAGCTGTGGGCTGTATAGATTTCCATATTGCTTAATTTACTCTTGCAGAGTCGTCATTAGCCGGCGGGGGTTTAACGGTGTGGATAGCGCCTCATAAGTAAGCTTGTTGATTAATGTTATGTTCTCCAGGGAGGTGTCAGAGATTCATTTGAGACGCAAACCTCTCTACAATTTAGATTGAATGAGACATATAGACATAAATTGTGTGTTTAGGGGCCTGAGGGCGCAATATGAAACTCTTTTCTCATTCTCACAAACACACTCGAACTCAGTGTACTTTGCGCCCTCTTTTATTTTTGGCAGAATTAGTCATTTGCAAGCTAAATAGCTACAGATCTCTTTGAGGACAAAGCTTATAGAGAGCACAGCCTGGTCTTGTCTGTCCTTTAACACCAGCCTATCCTGGAGGAAGAGGCGCTTTGTAGCCGTCCATTCAGTATTCATGACACGCCACCTTGCTTGAACACTGGGCCCCCAGTTCGTCTCATAACTGGAGCACTAACAAAGCTGTTCATTTGGCATCAGCACTGGCTCCTGATATAGAACAGGCAGAGCTCTTGCTTAGTGTTTCTCTCTCAGCAAATCCTATTATCAGTGTTGTTTTTCCCTTCTTCCTAACTTAGGACTTGGTCCAGGAAATTAGTCACTTCCTTCCAGTTTATTTGTCTATAACTGAGCACAACATCAGTGTCCTTTTTTTTTTTCCGCTGGACGTCAGAAAAGTAAAATAGTGTTATGTTTCTGCCATAGCATCATTATGGCTAAACTGAGACTCCGATTTACTCACCCATCGGTCCAATAACTGTACCTTGGATCTCAGCAGCTGTACTGGTGAGGAAAGGTAGCACGTCAGACTGCCCAGATCCATTCAAAATCCCCTTAAGTCATGTGAAAGATCTTGGGCAGTAGCGCAAAGGCTAGCTGGACTACATGAAAAGACGCTTTGGCCTTTTAAGCTTCGGTGCGTTCCCAGCCAGCCCCGGAATCGCTCTCCTGTTTATGTTTGCTCTGCTGGAGTCATAATGCAGTCCTGAGGAGTCATCCAGATAAAAATCAATGACAGATGTGACCAGGAGAAATAACAGCAATTACACGGAAAGTCATCTTTTAGGGTCGTCATCCTCTTTTCCCTAGGTGTTCTCTGTCTTACTCTCTTTTACCTGCTTGCTCATTTTAATGTTTCATAGTCTGGAGCAGAGACGTTTTCTCCAGGGAGGCAAGGGAGCCAATGCATTTTTCTAAAAAAAAAAAAAAAAAAAAAAAAAATTGGCGGTACAAAAATAAATCTTGAGCTCTTTTCTTTAGCTTGTTTTATTCTGATGTGGCATGTGTGAAATACAGGAACGAATGGGTGAAACTATTAACAACCCAGTGGATAGGTAAACAACTCACACACTCCGATGCCATCACTTTTAGTTATGTTTGAATCTAAATTAGTTGAAATTTCATGAAATGATGAGTAATCTGAGTGATTCAGGTTGACACCTGTGGTGTTTATGACTAATGAAGGGCTCCAGTTGTGGAATTCCTGGTAATTTCAGGAAGTTTCCACATTGTGGTTTCAAGGCCTGGAAAAGGAAAGTTAATAATGTAAAATTATGGACATTTGTTTGTTAAATATCAATTGTTCTAATTATGGTCATCTCAAAAATATTTTGTATTGTGAGTTAAATCACTGTGCATTTACAAATGATAAAAAAAAAATCCATATCCATTTACTATGAACAACAAAGTTAATTTTGCTGCTTATTAAAAGTTAGTAGGGTAGACATTAAGTTTGGGCACAAGGTATTATTATTATTTTATTTATTTATTTATAAAGCACAATAAAACAATGATGGTGGACCATTGTGCTGATAAGGTATAACTTGAAAAGAATCAAAATACATAGAAACGATAAAGACTAGACAAACAATTAATAATTTGACAAACTTCTGTTGGCTCATACACTAAAAGCCTTCACAAAGAAGTAGGCTTTAAGCCTTGTTTTAAAAAGAGATTCTGTTGCAATTGTTCTAATAGAGATTGGAAGACTATTCCACAATTTAGGGCCGGCTATGGCAGATGCCCGGTCACCTTTTCTCTTCAGCCTAGATCTAGGGACCAATAAGAGTTTCTTAGACATCTAGCTGGACTTTGTAAGCTCAACAGATCAGAAAGGTACGAAGGTGCCAGACCATTTAAAACCTTAAAAAACAAAAAGTAAAATTTTAAACTCTATTTTAAAATGGACTGGCAGCCAGTGCAAAGAGAGTAGGATGGGAGTAATATATTCATATTCGCGAGTGCCAGTCAAGCTCTGGTTGTCAGTTTGCTTAAAAGGCACATTTGCGTGTCATCAGCATAACAATCAACGACACTTTGTGCTTATTAAAAATGGAACCCAATAGGAGCATACACAATGAAAATAAAATTGGAGCTTGGATAGAACCTTGAGGAACTCCACAAGTCAACAGAAAGAAGTACGTATGATTTCAAGAGACACATGTAACTTGTCCTTTTTATTGGATTTAAATTTTTATTGTTATTTAGCCATGGTTCAGCCTTTAATTTTTGCTGTCTTTTCCGCAAAGGGGCTATAGAATCTAAAATGTCAGAGCAGGTAGAATTAAACCAAGTAAGTTGTTGTTTAGCACTTGAATTATTAAAGAAAGGACCAAGAGAATATAGCTGATAGGCCTTATTAAAATGTGCAGATATTAAGGGATCTAAAATATGGTCATGCAGAATAAAGAATTAATATGTGCTTTTTATGTTTTATTCAGCAAGTATTACAAGTGCAGGGGCCTATGATTTAGGATTTCAACAATTGATAGATAAATGAATGTTTTATGCCTTCATTTAAAAAAAAAAGGCTTTTGTGGCAATTCATTTGATTCACATGGTTTGTATTAATTAGACATGCTTTTTTATTAATAAAATGTAATTAAAAAAATGTATTCTGAAAAAGAAAGCAAATTTAAAAGCGGCAGCATTAATAATGTTTAATAAGTTTTATATTTTTAAGCTTTCTATTCCTTAAAATATCCAATCCAAATCCCACAAATGTGTTTATTATTTCTGTTAAGGTCACATGCAATGAGTAGCTGACTATGAACAATTAGTAATGACAAGTAAAAGCCAGAGAAAAAATGTGCTTGTTAATGTATTAATTGGATTTTTTAAGCATTGCAAACATGTTTACAAACGTGTCGTGGCGATTTGACAATATAGAAAGTGAGAGATTTTGAAATGGAAGAGCTCACAAACACCAGCATATTCTGGCAACAGCTGAAGCAAGGCAGAGCAGAAAAAAACAGGTTATATAAATTTTAGATGACGAACACATCCTTGTCTGGTAGTGTCAGTACCAGTCTTTTCGTGTTCTGCTTCACTACCCAAAATGACAGAATTGGAGGAGTATATAGAGGAGATGGAAAGTCTAAATTTTGAGTGACTGTGAAAAATGAATGGAGGGAAATGACAGGAGCCTGGCGACACACAGCAGGTGACAGACAAGATACTAACAGTCTGCTTCTTACCATTGCATGCTTGCTCAAGCCCCCTGCAGAGCTGCAGCCTGCCTTACTCCGCTGGGCTTTTGGATGGTAGAGCTCATAGGATGCCACTAAACCAGAAAAGTCTGCCAAATGGCGAAGAATCGAAATATATCTGCTCTCCTTCCAGCCAGAACATTTTGTTTTTCTGTTCTGAAGTCGTGATCTGAAAAATGTCCTTTCTGTTCTTTCACACTGAGCGATGTCAGGAATATTTGGGTCATTAAGAAGTGCTGGAATTTGAACGTCTTTCATATCCTAAATGCTTTGCTTCTTTCTTTTAAGGCCTCGACTCAAGTTTGTAGGGTACTTTTTAAAGTCTCGTCATTCACAGATCACTTCCACCAATGCAAGGTCATCACTGAAATGTCAGATAAACCTTTTGGCATTAAAAGTTGTTGTCATGTTCAAAGAGAAATGGAGATGTAAAAGTCTGACTCTGTTCCTGTGGCTCAGTGGTAGACCATTGCATTAGCAGTGCAAAAGGTTGTGGGTTCAACTCCCAGGGAACACACATACTAGTAAACAAAAAAATGCATAGCTTGAATGCACTGTAATGCACTCTGCTAAATGCGTAAATGTAAAAACATCTCTGCTTGTGCTGGTTAATGTACTGATTCATGTCTTTCTATCCCTTATTGTCTATAAATGTTGTGGTGTCGTGAGGTGTGCCATTGTGTTTCGTTCTACTGGGTTTTTAAGCACGGTGATGGATGAGGTTAAGTAAAGCTTATGTTATGTGCTGTCGCACACAATATACTTACCAACTGAACAACAGAAACCCGATCCTTTAGCTTGTTTCCAGATATGATTATAAAGCAAGTGCTCTTTGGTTGTTTATTTAAACATTGGACAGTTGAGTAGCAGATGAAGTAAAGTCTTTGCTCAGAAGTTTATCAAAGAGGCCCCAGTTTTCTCAAGATGACAGGAGAATGTACCTCCCCACTAAAAAGGCAGAATGAATTTGGCCTGTCCAGAAATGAGCTGTTCTTACTGCGAAATTAGAAGCAGGCAGGTTCCAAGAGCAAAGCTGGCAAGAGGCATGATGTCTCCATGTTATTGAGAGGACCACCAGGGATGGATTTTTTCAGTCTGTTTTTAATCGCCATAATATTCTCCGTAAAAGAACTGGCTGGAGGCTGCAATTTACTGCTGCATTGTTACAGATCAGTTTCTGCTTGTCATTAAGTGTGCCCAAACAAATCGCAAATCTGTAGAGTTTTTCTTCCTCTTTTTCTTTTTTTTTTGGTAAGTTTGCACCATTAGTGACATTACTCAGTCTTCTCTTTTATATACAAATGTGTGTGACCTTGCTTAAGATGGCTCAAAGGAATGTTTAGTTTGTCTGCCTGTCTAGATAGAGAGATAGATAGATGGATGGATCTATTTACAATTATCTATTCAGATTTTATTAAAGATCCCGATAAAAAAAGCATCTCTCTCACCCATATATATATATATATATATATATATATATATATATATATATATATATATATATATATATATATATATATATATATATATATATATATATATATATATAAAATTTATTTTTCAATTTTTTGTACTGGTACCGCTGTGCATGTGACAAATACAACTTTAAACTTTGACTTAGTTCCTCATAGTGGCTATCCAGTGGCACCAATGTTTGAAGAACTCGACTATCTATCCTTGCTTTGAAAAATGATCTTGAAGCCACAGGAATGTTCAGAAATCTCCATCTGCACCAGAATCCCTGAGGTGAAGCACTTCCTGGCCAGTGTTTTCGGCATGAGTTGAGAGTGACCGCTTCACAGCATGCTGTGTAATGTCTTCGGGATCCAGCCGTGGCTCTAATTCTTCAGATGAGCATCCAATGTCGGTTCTGTTGTCACCGTCCGCCTGTCTACTGTCACATGCCTCACATCTCCAAGAATTACTGGACACACCTGTGCGCAGCGATTTATAGCTTTAACCGTCTGCGCTCTCTCCTGAGATGCCATCGTTTGTTGTAAGTTGGTGTCACACTCTGATATTTAATTTTCGTGTTACATCAATTGTTCTCACCATTGGCAGAAATCTGAATTTAGTGCCTTTTTTTAATTGCTTAAAATCAATCTTTTGTTTTGTGCTAAGTTGTCATGTTTTTAACCTTTTTTAAATCTTAAAGGAATACTGTAATTGACCTCATTCTTCTGTATTTTTATCTCCATATAATGAAAGTCACTGTGGTACAAACAAAATTAAATATTTATGTTCTTTTTGGTTTTCCACAGAAGAAAAAAATTTGAGAAGACATGAGGAATAAATGATAACTGAGTTTTTGTTGAACTATCTCTTTAAGGCTGGTTAAGAAGTTATATATTGCAGATTACGAGCCACATTTCATCCCAGAAATAATATTATTTCCATATGACATTGAAAAGTTTATTTTTCCAACCTGACTGCTTGCAGCAGCAAACAAGATGGCTGCCAGAGTCTTCAGGCTCTTTCAGAGCATAAACTGTCAAGGTAATTGCAAGTTTTATAGAAATGTAGCTCCTGCATGTCATTAACCTGTGAAGTGATCCGTGCTGCCATTGTTTTGATTGGTATCATCCCAGGCAGTAAAGGCTAAGTTTCCACTGCCAATTAGACGTTTAAAATCCAACTGTTAACTTTTTTATTTTTTTTATTTATAATCACCCAGCTTGTCTGTCTGGGCCAGTTTATAGTATAGTGGTGCTGTTAAATTCATGCCTTGTTAGCTTGCACTAATAAACACACAGCTAACGTCATGCTGATTTACCTGTCGGCTCGCACATCTTGCCCGCATCGCTGACTCATCATTAACATACCAGTTGAATCACCAGTAATTTGACTTGTGAATGATGCTTATAGTTTTCACTAATTGCTGACATGATTTATTAATTACTTGGGTCAGGGTTCAACTAGCCTTCAGATTACTGATCTGCAAAGTCGAGTTTAGTTGCAGACATGCTTCAGTTTGTCTGTCACTGAAATCTATACCAAATTTTCCAAAATATGCCCGAATGTGCTTCTTTTTGAGAGGATATTCTTGTTAGAAAAAAAACAGCA
Source organism: Carassius auratus (assembly GCF_003368295.1). Lineage (NCBI taxonomy): Eukaryota > Metazoa > Chordata > Actinopteri > Cypriniformes > Cyprinidae > Carassius > Carassius auratus. Next base: position 9,696,796 of record NC_039280.1, read on the forward strand.
GCATTCGGATAAATTAATTGCCTTCCCCTTAGCCATTCACTCGATTTGTAGATGTTGGCAACCCAGCGTAGAGTGTAGCGTGGACGTTCGTGCCCAGGGATATTACAGTACAGAGCAGGAGTTGTCTTACATGCTGCTTCTAGACTTCCCATAGAGACGGCCCTCCACACTCAAACCTAATTAAAGTGAAGGCGGTATGCTTTACAGCGCTCTCCATAATTCATAAAAAATCGGAATGCCGCTCGGGGAGTGCCTGCCATGCTTTCTGGGATGTTTGACGACCTCTGTTTGTCTAAGTGACAGGAGGAGGGAGAGAAGGGGGTGAGAAATTAGACAGGAATTAGCATAGCAATAGCTGTAGTTGTGTGCGAACACGGGAGCATCTCCGGCATGCTCTTGAAAAGAAAGGAAGGTCGTATTTTGATTGGCGGCTGAGATTGGTGAGGTGCAGCTGTGCTGGGATCAGTGCCAGAGTATCTCTGGAGACCTACAGGAGGTCTGCTGAGGAAGCAGGTCACCCTGTGACAAGCTGCAATTGCAACTATATTTGTCTTTAAAAAGAGAGTGTGTGAGAAAGAGAAATGGTAGCGTGCACCCTGAACAGGTGTTACGGTGTTGTCTCATTGTTTTGATGTATTGCCTTTGCTGTACATAGCTACTTCTGTACCTGCTTTGCCTCTCACAAGAGTTTCTGTTTAGTTGCTTGTAAGAGTCTGAGGCTCTAGGTCCAGGCTTGTTGCAGGATTGCCTTTTTTGAGCACATTATGTGCAATATTCAATGTAGGGGAAATAGGTTTGCATTATGTTTTAGGGCTGCCAAGATAGCTTCATTTAATTATTTATTGTACTTGAAGTCAGTTACAGCCCATTTTCTCTAATGTGACACAAGTGGGCAGGTTTGGATCCATAAAGAATTTGTTGATGATAAAAAGTGTCGTTACATTATAAGAATGGAGTCAAACAGAATGTCACTAAGGTCACTAAAAACCATAATCATATAGCTATTTAGTTGTTCAATAACGTTTATCCAGTAGCTTGCTCCGTTTAAGCGAAGTTGCTTCAGATTGATTTATGGGTCAAGTTATAAGTGAAGGATTACAAAGTCAAACATGCATATTGTTCAAACATGATTTTAATAATAAATCATTTTGATTGGTTAATGACTCCAATTTAAATTGTTCCCGAATGTCTGCTAGTTTTAAAGTGAGCAGTGACACATTTTATAAATCTTATTTTCTTAAAGAGGAATGTTTGTGTAGGCGCACATTTCAGAAAAAAAACTAAATGTTTAACCACAGAATTGAGGTAAATCTTGATTATTTAAATGTACAGTTCTTATGTATAGCCTTTATTCATATAAATTATACAGTAACTAACTATATTGTATATATTCATGTGAATATATTTATGAAGTCATTTGTATAGGTGCAGGGAATGTTGCAGCATATATTAGATACGATTTATCCATGCACATTATTATGTCATTTAAAAAGTGTACTTATTACTTAATTAAAAACTATAACAAACTTTTGAGACTAAAGCCAATTATTGTTTGTCTGGTCAGAGCGACAGGGCAAATAAAAATGTAAGTATATATTTATAATACTGCATAACAATAAGTACAACGCTACCTGAAGTGTGTGCAGATAAGAAGTTTTAACATCTGTTTTGTGCTCAAGCCTCCAGTATATTAACCCCTGTTGTAAATTAACTCCGTATAAACTAGATGAAATAACCTTTAGATTGGCGCATGATTCTGTCATTCTTTATGGCTTACTAAAACTGTGTTCATCTGCCAAATGTTTTACTTTGCATTGTTCCAAGTGATTCTGACACGCATGCTCTTATTAGACTGATAGTAGGATAAAGTATGAATGTTTGATTGATTTCATACCGACATCTTTGTCTAATATATACTTGTTGTGCTCTTAAGTTGTAAGAGCAATCAAGTAATCAGATGTGATCTCACTAGCCTTTGTGACGGCTAATCTGCACTTTATTCAGCAGGTAGCGTGTGTGTTTTTAGAGGTTGGTGTAGTTTCTTCATGCCAATCATGAGTGCCGTTGGAGCCGCCGTGGATTCCTGCGGTGGGCAGCTGTTTGTTATTCTTCTGTACTGCTCTTTTAGGGCCGGCGGGAGGTAGAGATGTGGGCTCTAATCATTAGCACATTAGCCTAACACAAATACTCTGGTGTGGGTGTGTATGAGAGCACGAGGGAGATTAAATCATTAGAGATTTGCCTGCTGCCTTTCTTAAGCAGTTTTAATGAATGAGACCCCTTGATTATAGCTTAAGCTAGCGGTGCAGTGCAGAGTAGTAAACTCGGGCAGAAGCAGTGTTGTTGGGCAGTGCCCCGAGGCTGCCGCCTTGCTGAGAAGGAGCCGCTCGTAGCAGGATTTGCCACTGATAAACACAATACATCATGCTTTTCACTGAGAAAAAGAAAAGTGACTGGATTTGGCTCCATAATTAATCCTGACCTTGATTCGTGTCGAATGCGCAGTGTGCTAAAAAGAGGACAAAAGGAAAAAAACATGCATTGAAGAAAAGCAACAGTGAAATCCTTTTAATTGACTAGGATAGTCGCCCAGCAGGGGGATTCAAGACGCTTGGTAATTTTCTTTGTTTGTTTGTGAAATCGTATCCCCTTTTGAATCCGTATTGTTCATTACTGGTCTGAATTGTGCTGTGGAGCGGGAAGCTCCTCAGATGAATATTTCATGATGAGCTGTGGAAACTTGCAGAAGTAAAAATTTGGGCTGACAAGAAATGATAGCCCACAAGGTCATCATTGAAATTATATTAAACAAGTATTTGTTGTGCTGCAGCTGTTTGTTTGAATCTCAGACGGTTTCTGAGCAGGATAAATTTTTTTTTTGTTTTTAGACATAGTCTTCGATTTTCATTTTCAGACTAGGCCACGTAAATTATATTCAACACATTATAATGAAATACATTGAATACAAAGAATTTCCACGGGCAATTGAAAGTACGACCTTCATAAATGCAGCTGTCAGTGAAGCATGTAGCATAACTATTACTTTGAAAATATCAGACTTCTCCTTTTTATACACTTCTTTTATTCTGCACTGTCAATGTTTGAATGTTTTATCAGACAGACGATTTAAAACTAATAGATTTTTTTTTATGTGCCTAGTGAATGCTCATGAGAATCATATATTGATTTCTGTGTGTGAACGCCAGACTTGAGAAGAATTACAGCTACCCAAATTTTTAAGCCTCTGCCAGTCAGCTCAAGTAGTTTAAGTTGGACGGCGAGTGGCTTCGTCATTCCCAGGTGTGCTGGATAATTTCTCCGGCTCCCAAAAGTGTCGAAAAGAGAAAAGAAGTGCGGCACAGCACAGCCCCGTTGGTGTTTGCGTAGCGCTACCGCTGCGTTTCACTCGACTTGCCAAAGCTAACAGGGGCTGGATGTGGAGAGGCAAATTTGCCAGCGCTAACTCGGATAAACGAGCTTTTCATTCAAAGACGACCTTCTCGCTGTAATCTCAGGCAGGGCTGTCAGGGCCTGGCCCCTCTCTTCCTGGATCTCTTGCTCTGGGTTTTAACAGGAACCCTGGGGTCTGAAAGACATGGAGAGTTTTTTTCATGAGGGAAGTCAAGTCAAATGAGAGGGAGTGAAGACCTGGAAAGATCTGCATCTCAGGTGCCACGACTCGATAAATCAGTTTGGGGCCCCAAGAACGATGGGATAATTGAATAATTTTGGTATGGTTGTCCTGAAGTGAAATGTGCATTAAATGTCTCTCCTCCTTTGTCTGTCTGTCCTTCTCTTGACTTTTTTTTAATCTATATCTTTTTTCTTTTTCTGGGTGGGGTAGAAGGGCTGAAATCGGATCCAGCAGTTGGCTTCGGGGAAGCTTCTTTTGGCCCGTAACGTCGAGACCTGCGGGAGCCATTATAAAGCAGAATTCACATTTTTGGATTTTCAAATGGATTTAACTATAGGACTCGGTCCCCAACCCTGACCCTGTTAACATTCTGCCTTGTCTGGGAACGCAAAGAGCAGGCCAACCTTTACAGGCTCCGTCGCTGCTCTGGAGGAAGAGGTGTTGCGTTTGGCAAGCAAAGAGGGGTTTTGAGAGACGGCTTTATAGGCGCAGAAATACATCTGCCACAGTCCTTAGTGTGTCTATTATTCTATAGTGCATTAATGGTCTGGAGAGGAATCATTTCCTGAGTGTAGTTAACTACATGCTTAGAGAAACCTTACCCAAAGCTGGGGATTGAGAAGACCTAATGGCCTAGTTCCCAGCCCTGGCCGCTTTCCTCAGGTTCTGTTACAATACAGTTACAGTCTGCCTAGTCAGAATGGCCTTGATTTATCACCTTGATTAGATTTATGGCACACAACGCGGGGTAAAACAACCCACTTGCCCTCCGTTCCAAAACGCATAGCATGTGAGACTCATCCGTGACATGAACCCTTGCTTAACCCTGTTCTGTCTTCAAGGGAACCACAAACCTTTATTATAGGGTTTGCTATGCTTTTGAGGTTTGCATAGCTAGCGGTACAAATTAGCAGAGATAAAATCATGTTTTTATAGGATTTTGTAGCGCATAACTGAGTTTGTCAAAGAAGGTCACAAATGACGGCTCCTCCTCAATCAAGATCTGTCTAATGCCGAGAAGCTATTGTAAGAAAAGAAATAAAGCAGCACTGATTGCTTTAGTTATTTATCAATAAGCAGAACGTACATCAGTACATCGCTGCATATATGAATACATCCAGCCTTGAGACCCTAGTTTGTTTAATTAAATTCACAGTTTAATAAAGAATGACCAAGCGTTCCTGGACTGAATGCGGTATAATTATGTTTTTATCCATTCCAGCGAGCATTGAACTGACAGTGCGTGGTTGGAGGTGGTAAATAAGCATGTTTTCAAAGAGAGTCAGCTACTTTTTATAAATTCAATACCAAGTGCAAAACTACAGTATAGTCTACTTTCCAAACTGTCGCAAATGGGTTTTGAGTCTAGGCAGCTTTTTTTTTATTATTATTATAATGCAAATTGCGAATTTTGTGACATCCTGCCAATCATGTCTGGTGTAAGCATGTCATTTAGAATTTAATTGAGAATGGCTCTTAAATTTAAATTCAGCTTATGAATTTTAAATGCATTAGCAAAGTGGATGCAGAATTGAAATTTGTTTGAAATTTAAATTTCATTGCAGGGAAGTAGAACGGAAATTTAGATTAATTACTACACAAGCAAATTTTTTCCTAAAGGATGCTTAAATATGTTAATTGAAAATGCTGTAGACTTTTTTTTTTTTTTTAATCTAATTTATACATTTCAACTTAAGGTGAAAGGACACTTAATTTCATAATTATATTGAATATACTGATTTTCCTTACATTACAATTACAATACTGCAATAAATATTTTTTCCTGTCATTCACTTTCTTGTAGTTGTGGCCGATTTAAGGGAACCAGTACTTTAAAGGGGGGGTGAAATGCTCGTTTTCGCTCAATATTCTGTTAATCTTGAGTACCTAAACAGTAGTACTGCATCCTTCATAACTCCAAAAAGTCTTTAGTTTTATTATATTCATAAGAGAAAGATAGTCTGTACCGATTTTTCCCGCAAAAACATGACCGGCTGGAGGCGTGACGTGTGGGCGGAGCTAAAGAATCACAAGCGCCAGTAGGCTTTTGCGTTGAGAGCATGTGGAAGCTGTGACATTACCTTGAGGAAAAAACCATCATCCCAAACAAACCATGGCTAACAGTCAGATTCAGCATATATTTATGATCCAGAATCAGATCCAGAGGCTGAAATTTAACAAGAGCAGCATCAGCAATGACATCTCTATGTGTTATGTACTGAAACTGTATATATTTGCTTAGCGGTTTTGGAAAATGACTAAGTATGTTAAAACTGTACATGTGGAAAGTGCAGTTTGATGACAACATCGCATGTCGTTTACTTGATGTGCTTACACGGCGATAGCTAAGTTAACAACACAGAGATATTTGAAGCAGTTTTACTCACCGCCTGCGGTTCCAACACACGATCGTGAACCTTTTTCATTGGGATTGCATCATCCTTAAGAAATAAACGATGTTCAAATCCCGCGTCAAACTGGGCCTTGTTTGTAAAACAAGCATCTTCGAAATGCAGGGAACAAACAAAAACACTTCACAACTCCGTTGATGCTCTGTAAAAATAAACTCCATCCACTGGTCCCTTAATGCTCTTTCTCTTTTGGTAATCTGTGCAGGGTTGTCTTGCCCTGGCAACCAAAAACACACTCCTTTTGTGACATTTCGCGACGCTCTCGCTCTGATCAGTGAATGTCTGTTGTGCTCTCAGTGCTCTGCTATACGGGAGCGTGCGCTCTTCCGGCAGAAGTGCCTTAGGACCCTTATAAGGAAATTCCTCTCCATCTAATGTCACACAGAGCCATACTCGAAAAAAACTTTCCGAAACTTGTGACAAACCGGAAGGAGTATTTTTGGAACAGAAATACTCCTTCAAACGTACAACTTAATTTTTGAATCTTTGTCCATGTTTAGCAACTCTTTAACAGTGTAAAAAACTCAGTATGCATGAAATAGCATTTCACCCCCCCTTTAATATTTGAATTTGACCAACCCTGGTTGGAACTGAAGAAAATCCTTCCTTTTGGTTGTTCACTTTTTCATTTTACTAGATTATCACATAATAGCCAATATTAAAACAATTTGTAATATAAAAAATGTAGGTTGAATTTAGTTTGAAATAATAATATAATGATATCTACTATTAATATGGCACTTAGAAACTGTCCCGTGTCACATTGTAATCATAGTTCATAGCATCAGGGCCTGCAGTTTGCAAGCTCTGCCCATACTGTCGCACACAAAGGGGGCAGTTGAGACCGCTTGCTTTATGGTTTGGTACAGACACCCTTATTTTTCACCAGAGTGGGCTGTTTTATTTATCAGCCCAGTATTTATGGAGATTAATAAAGAAGAGTTGGGTCGGCTCTGCTGTAGTGGAGTGAGGAATCTGGAGTGCTATCGGTCTCGTAAATCAGACAGTCCATGCTCGCTCATGTCTCAAACAGTCATCTCAGCCGCTAGATACTAGTCTTGCTGCTCTCTATTAAACTCCCACAGATGTTTCCAGGCCTGGCAGGGGGGGTCGAGTGGGGGGTGAGATTATGTTGCTCACAGCAGAGACATGTAATCGCATACACACAGCTGCTAGTCATTCCTTAATGTTGTAGCTGCTCAGCTCTTTATTGTTCCACATTCACACACTTTCCTCTGAGTGTTCCTTGCATTTATTAATGTTAAGTATACTAAATATAAAAAAAACTGTTGTAACCTTGTCCACTTTATATTTTGAAGTTCTCAAAATTGTCAAGTTTAAATTTTACGCAAAATTTGATTATTCACAGGGTTATTAGGTCATGTTTTCCCCCTTTTTTTCCAAACTGTGACAAATGCCAGTCTCCCTTTTTTGCAGAATGCAATATAGCCACTCAACCAATCACACCGCACCATTCCACGCACTTTAGACCGTAATGGTGGTGCTCTGAAAACACCCGGCATCCTAATTTCCTCATCTACTTTGTACTTTGTGATCAACAAACAAGGGCTGCACGATAAATCTTATGTGATTGTCATGTGCATCTCATCAGTAAAGCCGGTTCTGTGATCAATAGTACTGGTTAATCTCCATCACATGCTTTAAGATGGAAATTAGTTAGGTGCATTTAATACGCAGAGCCGTAGATCACTGACAAGCTATGCTATATAGCATTCATTAGATGAAACGCATTTGATTATAAGCGATATTGCATAGCTTGTCAGTGTTAGTGTTTGTATTGATGCCATTTATGTTTTTGTTAATACAGCATATAGCACTAGTCAACGTGTGTGTGTGTGTGTGTATATACACACACACGCACACACACACGCACCTGTATGCTTGTCCCTCATCAGTTTTCTACTTTTAAATCACTACCTGTACAGCATAAAGACATCCAAGGTCCTTTTTTCTCAATTCAGCTTTCAGTTAGGCAAGTATCAATGGTGAACAAAATAAACAGGACTCATATTCATCTTTGCATTAAAAGATTGAAATGCATGCATTTAAAAAAATGCATTAATTAAATCTGGTCTCCAGTTTTTTCCTGCCTTGTTTTCATTCTTTGGATAAATTGATAATTTCCTGTCATGTTCTTGTCAGGCTGTGAGGGGTGTAAAACTGGCTTTTGTTGCTTTGCAAACCCTTGCAGCACTGTGGGGTCAAAGGTCACTCAGCAATGCCTCTGATCCCGTAGCTCAGTTTGAATGGAGCACTGCCTGCAGCTTTTGAAAGGCTCTTTCTTTCTCAGAGGAGGGCGAGGGGGGGGGGTCAATTTGGGCCGATAAAAGAACACAAAGCAACAGAGCAATGAACAGCCTTGTCAGACAGGGGAGTTTATTAACACGCCATGAATTGCACAAGAGTGGCTCCTGGACTTCTGTTTCAGAATCAAGCTGCAGGGCTTGGGAAAGACAAACAGGAGCTCAATGAATCTTTTTGGTGTTCAAGCCTCGAGCCACTAATACCTTCATGCACAAACATTTCTTGAAACCTTTTTATGGGAGTTCATTTGCTGTCAGTTAACATCCAGTTTGATGCAGACACAAACACATCCCAGTTAGAGAGTGATCTTGATCATGTTGCAGCGTTAATGACACAAAAACATGACACAAGCATAAATACACATCACACTGTGGGGATCAATGCTAAAATGTTGCTAATACTATGCGTTTTATTTAATTTTGCCATAAAATAATAATATTGTGAAAATTTCAGTACATTATTTCATAATCCTTATGCACATTAGAATGAGGTAAAGGTGTGAGCAACCAATCATGAAGTTTTCATTTTTGTGTTAAACTATCCCTTTAAGACACGTACACTTTCTCATTCACCTCTCCATTTAACTCTTCCCTGTTTCTCACCCCCCCACCCCACCTCTTGGTTTCTATAGCACCACGTCCCAGTATACCACTGATCTTTTCCCTATGGGCGTCCGGCATGTGCTCGAGATCAAAGCATAGTGTCAACCCGAGGTTCAGGAGCAAAACCAATTCACCTGCAGCGCCGTCTGGGCAGGGGGAAGCTTCTGTCGCGCTCTCACACTCTCTCCCCTTTCTTCCCCCCTCACCCTGCAGACAGGATTAGCCTCCCATGCGTCATGGTCTTGGACCAAGAAGCGCAAAGCACCATTTTACGACCAGATAAACTCTAACCATAAATTGACCGGTGGGTTTCACAACCTCTCGCTCTCATATTAACGAGAGATCGAGAGAAACGAGTCTCCCACGTACACCACCCAGACTATGCTCCCGTCGAGAGCGCCAACTTGCAGGACACCCAGTAGAAAGAGTCCATTGTGACGGATCATTGTGCATCAGCCCCTGCAGCATGGCTTGTTTGTCCTATGAATTTTTCAGCAGGCCTCTCCAGCACTAAACAACAGAGGCCTGTACTGTATGTTTAACCAGTTGGGTAGGGAAAACCAGTATGTTTGTCAGATAAACTCTACATGGCCTTGATGCAGTCTGTTCTGCCACGTCTGAAAGGTTACTCTGGGAAATGGGCCTCCGTTGGTGCCTCTCATCTGATCTCTCAGCTGATAGCACCGGGTGGTTCCCTACAAGTATGTGTGTGTGTGAGTTGCATAGAAAAGGAGAGAGTCAGACCGGATGGTGTCATTTACACTGTGCTACCGCAGTGTTCAAAGACACTGGTAAACTAACTCCATTCTCTCTCCCAAGCCCTTGTCTGAAACACGACACCGTACTGTCACACTGGAGGCTGCCGCCCTGGCCAAGAGGGGAAGTGGCGTTCACAGGCTCTCACAGAGACCTGCTTTTTCCTCTCTGAGGATGCTTTCACACTGGGGCTTTTGGTGAAGGCCTGGCTTTGGTTTGTTTGGTTGGTTTGAAAGTTGCTCTCTTACATCACCAGAGAACCGCACTCAAGTCCACTTGAAAATGGTGTTTTGGGAAGCTGTTGGTGTGGACTCCAGTTCTGTATTCAATAGTCACTTTTCCACTGTCGTGTCAGTGCATTAAATGGGCCAGACGGGGCTAATAGCCTCGGACCTGTAGCACAGAGGCCAAAATAGCGCTGCGTTTCCACGCTTGGGGCAGATAATCCGTTGCGATTCACTAAAACCCACCGTTTACATGCCTCTCAGGAACAACGTCATGCAACCCCATCAAAGAGGAGTTATCAGGAATTAATAAGAAATAAGTCACTGGAACTAGTGCCATCACAAAATGAACATGATAAAAGTGGCCGTTTGTTTGCATGCATTGTAAAATATTTAAATCCAAAAGCATCAGTTGTTTTACTATAATAAGTGATACATTGATCATAATGAAATAATTTATCAAGATTGAAAATATATATATATATATATATATATATATATAATTATTATTATTATTTTTTTTTTAAAGCTCCTGAATTAAGTTATTTCAAACACTCGCTGCTGACTAACAGTGAGTTTTGAGCTCAACTTATTTTAGAAAGTTTTTAATGCTGGTGTTATAGCGGTTAGCTTTCTGACATGATGTGCGGTGCCGATGCTCTCCAGATGCGGAGAAACTCTACCTTTTTCATAACCACTCCTGTAGCCCCAGCTGGCCCACTTTGGCCCAAGGTTTTCATCACAAATAACCCGGGGCGGCTGGCCCAGAGGAAGCACAAAAAAAAGTTTTTTTTATAAATACTCCGGGGCTTGCTATTTCGTCACAAAAAAAAGAGTTTTTTTTGTGACGAAATAGCAAGCCCCGGAAGTGACAGTGGAAATGCGCCTGGTCTAGAGTGAACTTATTAGCATATATTGCATTTTCTATGGCTGCTGCTTTCCACAGAAACCGGATTAAGCTCTTTGTTTCTACTGCATTATATTTTTAAATCTGCTGAGTATTTATAATAAAATCTAAAGTACATAAACACAAGCAAAACAGTAAAGTCCAAATGCACACTGCACAGACAATCGGCAACAAACACCAACAAACAAGTCTGTCAGAGTTTGTTGGATCAGTGCGTTACCCCTGATGGCTTCTTTTGCTGTTGGTCGGAGTTTTTGCCCTGACTGAACATGCTATATCAGACTTTCCACCTGTTTCCTGTATTGTTATTTAGCTGTATATTATTTAGGGGTTGGGTTGTTTCTGTTCTCAGAGCAGACTGCTACAAATCAACCTTTTTGGTATAAGAAATGTTTACATGTACCAGTGTAATTACATTATTGATAACCTTTATGGTGAGAGATAATAAATCATAAAGTTGAGTTTAATATTAAAATTAAATGAAGTCCATGTGTTTCCCTGATTTCGGGAGCAGTTAATGGTAGTAATATTATACTTTAATAAATATTTGTTTAATATTTCATACAAGATTCCCCAACTATTATCTCAATCAAGAGCACACAAAGTAAAAAATATATTTTTGTGTTTGAATATTACTGTTATTGTAGCTGTCTAGCTAAAGTCTGAGTGGGACCTATAATTTACTGTATTGTTATATTGATATTGAATTTATAATTTTAAGAAGAGTCTTCAAATAGATACTTTGAAATAATTTTTATGCATTTTATGTGCTAAAATCTTTTCATAATTAGTGTTATGATTGCCCCCTGATCTCACCGCTGGTAAAGTTGCTGTCAGTAAGTGTTTGCAGTTTTGCCTCTGTTTATATTAAACCAGTACTGTACTACTGTTTATTACTGTAAATTCAAAGAACCCAAAATCAAAAAATAATGTAAAGTAATATAAAAATAGTTACATGTAAAATTATTGTTGTTGCTGAAAGAGGAAAAATAAAACTTTTTTTCTTTCCAGTTGCAGAACTTTATTTAGCATGTGCTGAATAGGTTTCAGACATTTATTGTGCTACAGTTGCCTGCAGTATTCATTGCTTATATGGGTGTCATGATGACACAATCATAATTCAGTTCAGAACCCGATATTAACAGAGACCTGCAGGGAGAGGATGGTGAAACTCTGGTTCTGAACAAGCAGTCAGACCCAGAATGAAAGCAGCCTGCATTCCTGCACATTACCCAGCAGCTTTGTGCCTGCATGTGTGTGTGTGTGTCCCTTGATTGTTACGTTAGATTGCTCTAAAACAGCCACTTATTGGGATGGTGTGGGCACTGCAGTCGCACAAGCAGCTTATGTAATGAGACATTTTTTTCCCTCTCACTTTCCCCCTCCATCTCTGTCTGCCTACACTCTGAGAAAATTAGATGGTGTAGAAATGCTTGGGATTACAGGGAAGCGTGGCTGCGTGTTTATGTTGCTCCCCTGGCTGTGGTTGAGAAAAGATGAGATCTGTATGTTCTACTTGTAGCCAGAACTGTTGTGTTTATCTGGAGAAGGGAGGGATGTGCAAAATGTGATATTTTCAAAAACAACTAGTCAGTGGGTCTCTAGAAAGCCCTCGCTCCATCCATCCCTCCGTCCATTATTCGTTCTATCTGAAATTCCTTCCTTCCTTCCTTCCTTCCTTCCTTCCTTTCCTCAGGGTTTGAGATTAACACCTGCCAAATGTGGGTAAAAATCAGCTGTGGTGGTAACGCTGTCAAATCACTTGCCAATTAGGCAGGTTACTTTTCCTAAATTGTTCACTAATTAATTTCTTGAAGTTTATGTAAACCAAATCTGCGAAATTACTAATGTCACATACAATTCTGGTTTGATAGTATGCACAGTGGAACGCAGGCCCGGTGAGGAGGTCCAGTAGTGGGCCGATCACCGAAGCGAGGGAGACCCTGTATTAGGTTATCTTTTTATATTACAGCCTATAAAAAATTGAAAAAGCAAATACTCCCCGGTGCATCTGCCAGCCGTGCATTAAAGCAGAGCAGGATCAGTCACCTCACTTTTGGTTTACCACTGGCCTCTCTATGTTTTTATTTAAATGTTTTGGTTTAATTGTTTTTGGATAGAAGTTATGAATGGCCAGTAACTTTGAAATGTAAAACCAAATTGGCTGGTGAGTGAGAAAGTTAATTTCAAACCCTGGTTTTATGTAGGAAACTCCTGTTGATACTAATGAGGCCGTCATTCTAAACTGTTCTTTTCTCATTTGATACGTTTCAATGTTTGATTAATTTTACTGAATTGGTTCGTTCAGACAGTTCTTGTAAATAAACAGTATCAAAAAGTTTTATCATTGATTCATATCCCTGTATTTTAGGTGTGTTTTATAGTGTAATATTTCATTTATCACTGTTAGTGATAGTTTCATAAAGTGTGTTTTTATTCTTTCATATTGTTGCATTTAGTGTAAATGTTTTGAACTTTTTGTTGTTTTTATCCCAGAAAACTATGGCCCAATTACATTTTACATAATATAAAAATGTAATGTAGAAAGTAGGAGTCATTCTAGTTAATGGGTTTATTCTAAAACTCATTTGGTCTTTCCTCTCATATGAAATGTTAGATGTTTAATTCATTCTAGTGAAAAAGTTTGTTCAGGAAGTTCTTACAAATAAATAAAAAAATCATCATTTTGGTTTTGTGTATTTTTGGTTGCTTTATCTGATTTGATTTGTTTCAGAAAATTTGACACTAATTAAATTATACGTATTTTAATTGGATAGTTGTGTGTTAAAAGATATTGCATTCTTAATAGCTTTAGTATAGGAAAGTTTTGTAGCATGACTACCATAGTTTAAGCACTTTTCTTGTAGAGTTACAATCATAATTTAAAGTAGTTTAACCAAAACTGGTTTATACCAGCCATGTTAGTGTCTTTTTTTTTTCCAGATATACAGTTAAAAAAAAAGAATCACTAGTCAGTCACTAATCGACTAGTCGGTTCTTGAATGACTCAACCAGCCTGACCTATGCCTAGTCTGAACAGAGCGATGAAGTCTCCTAACAGGTCCGTATGCATCTGATCATCCCTCGCCGAGTCGCCGGCTTTCTTCCTCCTCCGGCCCTGTCGCTATGGTGAGGATGTCACATGGAAGCAGCCCAGCGGTGGGAGGTGTGAAAGAGAATGTCACAGACAGCAGTCCAAATATGACACCATTGGCAGGGGGCACGCAGGGGAAATGGCACACAACACCTCACTAAGCCACCTGAGCGTGAAATAAAGCAGATAAGAGAAACTGACCAGATGTTTTGCTCCGCAGGGGGACGCGAGAGTAAGCGGCTGATAGAAACGCTGAAGTCCTGTGATTGTTAGCCTATTGAGAGAGCCGAGACTTGAGTCCTATAGCGATGACTGATTTAACAGAAGCAGACAGTGCTCATCATTGTCAATCACAGTGATGGGCCGCACTCTCTTCCTCTCCTGTCTCATCCTGTCTCTCGCTCTTTCGTATTTTTTTTTTTTTAATTCGTTTGCTCCTCTCTTTCTCTCTCTCTCCCTCCTGAGCTTTGGTGCCAGGCTGGGCAGGCTCTGATGGGCAGACGGCAAGTTGTCTTCATTATAATGCCTTTATTTATTCATGTGTCTGCGGCCAGTGACAGCCGTGCCTGTGCACAGCTCTCCTCTCTGTCTGCGTCCTTAGAGATATGACTCATTTTCATTTCTCTCCCACTTTCTGCTCACATCATTCTCTCTTCTCTGTCAAGTGCTGCTTTCATTTAGCTTCAAAACTGACACGCAAACACACAACACGCATCAGTCACATCCAGCGGCCCACGTCAGCGCACAGAGGGTATGCGTCAACATTCGGCGGAAGAATCGCTCGACTAGGCTGGCTTGTATAGGCCAGATTGCCTCATGACCACTTTTGGGAGGCTAGTGCTGGCTGTCTATTTCGGTTCGGTCTATAAATAGCCATGCTGCGGTTTTTGTCAGTTTGATACACTTGTAATTGGAGTTGCATCCATCAGGTTACAGAGGGCTTTTAATCCTGAGACGTGTTGGCTGGGTTCTGGAGCTGGTTCTGGCTGAGTTTCAGGTTAAAGAGCATTCACCGCCATTGTTTAAGCCTGGGTTCACTGAGCTAAATGCTATTAGATTATTACAGTGTGTCAAAAGCAAATTAATCTAATTTTGCCTTTCCTTAGCTCTGCCAAATAGTCAACCCTAATCAGGCATTGTGTTCAGACTTCCTTTTTAAGCCCCTGGCATGAGGTACGTCGGGTTTTTCTAACGATTATAGTTCAAAATTAGGTTATGTTGCTCTTTCACCTGAATTAGTGCAGTTTGTTGAGATTTTACAGCTCTGCTGTGGTTAGTAGTCGGCCTCTTTGTGGTATAGATCAAAAAAGAAGACGTGATTATGAAACAGATCACTTCACTCTAGGCTCTTAGTTTTTTTTTTTTTTTTTCATGTGCTTTGATACATCAGAACCTGGTGGGCTTCTGTTATGGAGCCTAATGTTTCGGCAGCTATGTGTTGGGGCTGTCAACAGACACTGATTGTCCTCTGGCAAATGAAGGATAACTGCAGCAAGCATGTGACAGAGAGGAGAGGCAGCTGGTGGATGCAGGGATACGTGCTGGGTCACCTCACATCTGTAATAATTCATTCTTCAGACATTTCAAATATCATATGGGTCATAATTAGACATGGAAATTAAGAAATTAATCATTCTGGTTCTGTGTTTCATTTTGGAACTTTTGAAGAAGAAACATTATCCTTGTTAAATGGTAGGATTTATATATATATATATATATATATATATATATTAGTATATATATATATATATATATATATATATATTAGTATTATTAACTATACATTGAATAACCGTTCCAAAGAGATTAAATAAGTGTGGTCATATCCACTAGGTTAAAATAAGATTGTTTTTGAAAGAAGTCTCTTATGCTTAGCAAGGTCCCAAATACAATAAAATGGTAAAATTGCTAAATATTATATTCTGCTTGTTTAAATATATTTTACAAATATGATTTATTTCTGTGATGGTGAAGCTGAATTTTCAGCATCATTACTCCAGTCTTCAGTGTCACATGATCCTTCAGAAATCATTCTAATCTGCTGATTTAGAACTTCAGAAACATTTATAATTCTTAATGTTGAAAACAGTTACTTATTTACATTGTGGTTTTTATTTAGAAAACAAAAAGTTTCTATCTACAAAGTATATATTTTGTAAAAACTTTGAAACTATATCTCAAAATCGCTCAGAATTCAGATTAGAACCATACATTTCAAAAATCTCCATGACCTCAAACTTTTAAATGTTAGTGTACATTTAATTCATTTTATAACATGCTGTTATGCTGACACACTATACTCAAGTAGTGTGTGTAATTGTATTTGTTTGATTCACTGAAACAAATGATTCGTAAGAGTCATACCTCACTAGTCACACTTGACTTGAGGTTTGTTTTGATGTGGAATAAGAACTGGTCTCACTTCCTTTTTATAGATTCAGTTCAAAATTTAAACCTAGTAAAAATAATTTACAATTGAACATATTTTAGATCTTTAGAAATGTAAAAAGTTTAAGATTTGTCTGACCACAGAATTGCCCTCCAAGCTGCATGGACAGTTTTGGAATATGGGAAAAATTTTGTTTACTCTGGCATGTGTGCAAGTACTGATTTCTGTTTTATTCCTGTAATGGCCTAATCTGGCTCTACCTGCTGTGCTGTAGTCTTAATGTGAAAAAAAAAAAAAAAAGTATTTTCCATACGATCAGCAAATTTTGAGAGAACGTCAGCACTTTACATAATTTATGTTTTTGTTTGCATGTTTCTCTTCACTTCCCCAAACAACCCTAATGCATGCATGTGTACAGTACAGTGTGAGTGCGTGAGAGTCTTCCCTTACGTGATCATGTGCAGCCATATTATGTCAGAGCCGGGCTGTGTGCTCCAGGCCGGGGGGCTCAACGCAGCGGGAGACACTGCTGTTTAATTTCAGCACTTCATCCCCCTCCATAATGAAGCTTCCCTCACGCACGTTTGCTCACACCCTGCCAGTGCTGCTGGCGGGTAATTGGGATGTGACTGAGCATGAATATCCCTTACGCCCGCCGCAGACCGACCTCCCTGCGACCCTGCAGATAGCTCTTTGTCTTAATGGACATATCATCTTTTATTTAGATCTCCATTTGAAAGTAATTGTCAGCAGGAGGGGGTTATTGCAGTAGATGGAGACGAATAGACTGGTTTTCCACACCAGACCTCTTTGATTGGCTGCAGTTTTTGGCTGGCTTTGATTATGTGAGTCGGAACAAAGGTGTGTGCTGTGCCAAGCTGTTTTTGGAGGCTTATTAGAAGCACCGCCCCGACCCCATCCTTCTTAATCAGCTGCCATTGGAGCTCTGCTGTCTCAAAAACCATCAAAGATGTATACGTGTATCTTTTGAATGGCAATGCTGACACGTATGTGTTTAGATGTGTTTTACAGTTTACATCATTAATTATTTTTCACCCAAGGTTTACCATCAAGTAACTTATAGGTAGTTCACACCCCCCCCCTCCAAAGAAAAGGAAAAAAAAAAAATATATATATATATATATGTATGTATGTATGTATGTATGTATGTATGTATATATACTTAAATAATTGCATTTAATTAAATCTAATACGTGATTATATATCATTTACAGAATGAAAAGTCATAATTTACTCACCCTCTTGTCATTTTATTCTGTTCAGAACATTTCACTCTATTCATACGGATTATAGAGTATGTCATTATTCTTTTTAAAATGTCCAAGTTTTGGGTGAATGCAATGGCAATGGACTTTCAGTGTAGTTTCGTTAAAATGACAGTCTTGTGGGTTTGGAATACACTCATGTGGGTGAGTAAATGATGACAGAATTAAACATTTTCTGTCATCTATCATTTAACTTGGCTTTGATCCAAACCAACTACAAGTATGAATCCAAAATTACTAATTTGAGAAGTATTCACCGGTTTTAAACCATCACTTGTGCGACCAGTTGGTTTTAGAAGACACATCAATAGTTAAATGGAGATAACTTGTGTGCAATGAAGGGCTTTCAATTGATTTTAGTATAAATGCGCCATCTGGAAGGTTCAATTTGGCAAGTCAATATTGTGGCAGGACTTACACCATGAACGTGAAAGCTCCAAACAACTCCACAAAGAAGTAATTAAAATGCACAAAGCAGAAGATGGATACAAGAATTCAAGTCATTGAATATCCCTTGGAGTTAATTTTTATCTTTAATTAAGAAATGGGGAAGAGTATAGCACAGCTGAGAAAACTTTCAATTGACAGGATATAGTAAGTAAATCGTAAAAGTAAAATGGATTGTGAACGTGTTTTCACGTTGACTTTAAAGAACCTGAGGTGTCCACTGCAACATTAGCATCGTCAACAGCTTTAGGATGTTTATGTCTTTTTAGCCTAACATTGAACACACAGTACAGAACCACTTCCACACTGTAAACAGTGGAGTATTGCTCTACAGACTGGAGTGATTAATTTCTCATGTACACAGGTCATCTCTCAGGCACAGCATCTCATTCACAAGGGGCCCCAGCAACAGACATTGCAAGGTTGCAATAAAAGCAGCAAACGTAGCATCGTGTACTCTAATAAATCTTCGGAGGTTAAACCCCACAGCACTAAAAACCTAGAAAGACCTTTTCATCATCCCCATAAAAGTGGCAATGTCACAGTGTTTGTGGTAAGCCACCGTCCAGGGTGCTGGAATTAGTGCTCCCCTTGTAATCTAGTTTAACACAGCCTACAGACAGACATCCTGTATCTCATTTCATTGTTCAATCAGTTTTTGTTAAAGTTTCACTCCATCATAGTGGATCAATGTACATTTAGAAGCTTTTATAAGTCCAGAACTCAATGCTATATCAGTAGCGCCAGTCATCTCAGTGGCAAAAAATATGGTGAGGTCTACATATATGGGGAGATGGATACTACATTGGCAGTCATATTAGTATCAGCTGATAAATGTCACTCTTTAATGTTATCCATATAGGTAAAATGAGCTGATATATTTAAGCTGATAAATGAAAGCCAAATTTGTAGTTGGCTTGCCTATTGCACTATACAGATAAATGAATGTGTCAGGTCAATCTTTTTCTATATTTTTACATTGTTAGATTTTCTACTTTATTCCGGGCCTATACTGTATTTTTAAAATAACTCCGGGGTGAAAAAAAAAGATCCTTTTTCCCGATCAGTCCAAATATAAATGAGCCATTATGTAGGTTATCTGCTTCAAAATAGAAATATAATTTTATTCTTAATTGTCTGTCTGCATGTATATGTTTTAGAAGTCTTTCGCAATAATTTTTTTTTTAGCATCTTACACATTGAGCACTTAACATATTCAATTTTTTAATATTAAACTAAAACTACACATATATGGAAAGTAAAAAAGATAGAGAATAATGGACACATTTGTTAAGTATTTAAAACATAAATGTAAATA
>NC_039280.1:10021188-10231188 GCF_003368295.1 Carassius auratus
AAATGGAGGTGAAATTTGTGGTATAGCCATTAAAAAATAAAAGATGCCAGATAATGGTATAAATATAATTATAGCTTACCCACCGAATCATCATAGGTATCAAGAGGAAAAAGCTTCAGAATTGCCTTCAGAAGTTCTGGTATACCTACACCTTAAAAAGTAAAACCATATACTTGATTAAACAACTTAATGCACAGCAATCAGTGACAAAAATGTCAGTTGCATATTAAGAATTATTTTGGGCCAAGTAGATCTGCAACTATAACTTAGGCTACAAATGATCAGTTATCATTTCTTCTGTAGAACCATAAAAATCAACATGAGATTTATTTTAAACAGTGTAAGAAATGTACAAAATCTTTCTTTTATTTTTTTTTATTTTAACTACGAATATGCATGCAATTAGTTTAACAGTTTTATTGTAGAAACAATACCTGCTTTATTTAGTAATAGTCTAGACGCTTGTAGAACACATACCGTCCGTTCTTATCTCCACTGGACCACATTTACAAATAGATGATGTTGGAAAATTTGCGTCTGCAAGAACTTAAAAAAAAAAAAAAAAAAAAAAAAAAAAACAGTGATACATGACAATCCATACATAAGAGTTCTTATAACTGTATTGCACTGATGTCTCGTCTGTGCTCACGAGACAAACCAGATCCACTCAAAGCTACAGACGGACAGAAAATCAACGCTTTTACAACATCCGCGGGAACCAAATTTGCGGATATGTGCTTTGGCTTAGACATAATAAAAATGTGACATTTTTATGAGAGACAGCCTACAAAATGTTTTGAGTGACATTTTGATGATCGAAATGAAAGCGCAAGTTGCGCGGTTCTGAGTAGCCTTCGGACTTCACGCTTTACTGCACAAACTGGGATTTATCCGTGGCGTTTTTACATAAACCAATGACATGATATATTTATCCTAACAGGTACGTTATATCGTCTTATATTCATCCAGATATCAGACGCGTGACACATGAACGCCAGGCTTCAGAAGTCTGCCGTGACGTTCGTAAAAAGAAACACTGTGGTCTGATCTCATTAACGACTTACCTAGTTCATCTCCATGACCCATTTGCGCCAAAACATACAATAATTCAGGCGTAATTATGGACGGGATTCCTTTTAGTATAACCATTTCGAAACAAGTGACAGAACACGAAAGTTTGTGGAGAATCATGTGACCTTTTATTGTATTTCAATTGGTAGAGCTACAGTACGTCTCTAACGCAACCTGCGTTTCGAATAGCTTACGTAATTTGCGTACCTCTGGGTACTCGTGACAGCAGCCTAGTTTTAACTATTTATTTCATATTAAGCACGACTGGTTAAACACATGTCTAATTTTACTTTCCGTTTCAGAATGAGAAGGCATATTTATGTTCAGCATTGTCTTTGCATAAAATTACTTATTGTGTTATTTGAGTTTAATTTTTTATTTTTTTATTTTTTTTTTTAGTCATAACCTCTTACATTTTCAGAAACCCAGAATGCAAATGTATTTCCTAAAAGTCAAGTTATCAGAAAGCAAACAGAAATAGCTTTTGCGTGAGAGGTTAATGACATCCACTCGATATTTTTCTTTATAGTTGTTTTTGCATTTACATTTAAAACATAGGCCAGGCTAAATAAATTTTTAATTAGCAAACTACTACCCATTAAAAAAAATACCAAATAGCATCAGTGGAAATGCTAGAGTAGCATAGTTGTAATATGCGTATAGATCTTAAAATAATGCAGAGCAGATTAGCTTATATCAACAGGTGTTTACAAAATCATTATTTCACAGGTTGTGACTCGTCTGACGACAAAGTAGGCTACTGCATTGTAATTTTGCGCACAGTGTGAACCATTAGACTAACGTGATATAAAGGTAGTCTAAAGTGCTGAGGAAAAATCCTTCCTCAAGTATTCAAGTCCATCATTTGCGGAGTGACTGAAACACTTTAAACTGATTTTCAAAGAGCCGCGCGCACAGGCCTTCTGCGCGTGAAATTGTACATTATTGCTCCTGACTACACGCTCAACAATGGTGTTAAATTCCCACAAGATCCAATGCTAATAAATATAATGTTTATTGTCTAAACAAACTGTTATGTCATTAAGAAAAATGTGAGAATTTCCCCCTTATCTAGTTGGCCATTTATTTGTGAAAAAAAGAAATTAGAAAGCTAATTGAAGTTAAACTCGCGTCTAAATGAAGAACGACACTTAGACGTGCAGCTGCTACTGATGAAGAGGAACTGCTGGTGATGTGGTTGTAATTCAGGGAAATTTGCTCCAAAAGAGGTGTGTGGAGGCTTTGCAGCTGCGAAATGTAGAGTGAAAGTGGAAAGATGGAAGACTGATGGAAGAAAAGACATTCGGAGGAGCCAAGACTGTCTGATCAGTTCAAAGCGCTTTTCTTTTACCGAGGAACCATGCTGCTCCCGCTTTGGTTCTGCTTTTTTAAATGAGTTTATCACGCTATGAGGAGCTGCCTCTGCCAAAATGTAACGTTTTGCCCCTTTTGTCTGCGCTGAGCGCCTCAATTCGGTCTACATTTATTATTTTGACCTTTCGTTAGCAGGGGATAGACTTCAAAGTGGACCCTCTCTTTTGCTGTCTTTAAGGAGACCTTTGTGCTGCTGCGGTGTGTGGAGAGAACGGTTTTTTTCTCCTCTTTTAAAAGTTTTGTTCCAGGGGCTGAGAAGAAAGCTGGAGTCTGAGGGAATATTGAATGAAAATTAAAATCAATTAGGCTATGGACTTTTGAGGGCTTGGAAAGACGCCGTGCGAAAAAAAGCCGAGATTTTCAAGTGAGAAAATGCTCCGAGTTGATATGCAATTGAGATGAATAGCCTCTTCTTTTAATTACATTTGCTGTGGTCCTTCTGGATGCTGTACATGAAATAGTCAGTGTTTAATGAGTAAAGGTGGGTTGTAAGTTATCCGGTGATCTTTAACCTGATGAAAGTTATGACTAAACGACATTGCAGTTATTCATCAATAGCTAACTAGAAAGTTTGAGCGGTTTAGTTTAAAAAGCTGCGATAGTTTTCATAACTTGCATTTAAGTTATTGAAAAAGGGATACAAATAGCAAGTTATTAAAGTTGAATTTAAAAAATACATTAAAAAAGAGCATATCTATAGTAAGCTGAAAATGCTAGTTATTTATAAACCATCGTTTCAATATACAGTGATATGTATGCCTATATTTTAATATATTTTTTAAAAAATGAACTCGTTTCTAAGAACAAGGCTAGGTTATTTTAAATATTTTTTTCCTATGAATATGTTGATCTTGTCGTGGGTTATAAGCAAACTTACTTCACAAAGCCGCACGAAACCTGCATTGCGCTGTATTTATAAACACTATAGTTCGTGTCTATTGTGCCTATTATGCACTATATCAGATGAAAACACTTAATAAAATTAATTAACATTGAAATAAATTGTCAAACAGGAGATATATCATTAAAAAAAAATCAAAAATACTAGGCTACTACAGCGACTTTATTATGAGGCTACATCAATGAAAAAGTCGCACGAGTGACTGAAAATACATCCACAGCTCCACCTAGAGGGTACAAAATGGAATTGCAACGTCTTTTCCCAATACATTTTAGTCATATATTCGCCGTATCAACATACAAAGTCAAATCAGATGGGTTTTGTAAAACCTTCATCAGTGTTGTACAGTAATTACAAACAATTTAGAAAGGTTATGGCAAAGCCATGTTCTCTCTCTTAACTGCTGAAGTGTATGCTAGTACAAAGCATGACTAAGTGTTTAAATTATACACAGTTACTATACTGGGTGCCTCTATTTATGGTGTATCAGCAAAGAAGGTTTTAAGGTAATAATACCAGACAATCAACAATACCCAGGCATTAATTAGAAATGGGTAATGTAGAAACCAAGTTAAATATGAGCTCATTGAACTACATGTAGGTCTGTCAACCCAAAAGTACAGATCCCAGTGTTTTTTTTCCTGAACACTTGATAAGAAAATTAAGGCAAAGTATTTTAATAACCACATCTGATCACAAACTAAACACCAGGGTTTAAAAATCACCATATTTTCCACTGGATTTTTAGTTGTCCTGGAATGCAGCCTTTCGCTTCTCAACAAAAGCAGTCATTCCTTCCTTTCTGTCCTCCTGAAAATTAGATCACAGCAAGAATGAAGTCATCTTTTTCTTAAAAAAAAAAAAAAAGGAAATGAATAAGTGGGAAAAAAGTGACGCACCGTCGCAAAGGTTGCATGGAACAATCTTTTCTCAAGTCGATTGCCCTCAGCTAAAGTCAGTTCAAATGCTGTAATTAAAGATGAAATTAAACTCAGTTTCTAAATGGCTGCACAGGACTATATGTATTTTTAAATCCGGTTTGGATGCATGAGCAAGTAATTCATGAAATGTGAGCAGAATATATTTCAACAATAAAAGTATCAACTATCTCTTTAATGTAACTCTTACCTGCGTTAACAGCTTCCTTTGCCATGGCTGAGACAAGTTTGGAATTGCCGGCTATTTTCTCTCCACATTTGATCGCTTCTGAAACCAGCTGATCCACAGGAAACACTTTACTCACCAGACCTGTGGAAATTAATATATTATTCCACTTCTTAAACTGAGAGAAGAAAGAAGCTATAGTGGAAAAGAAAGTTTGAAAGACGAACCAGACAGTTTTGCCTCCTGAGCTGAGATTCGGTCTCCTGTGAGAACCAACTCCATTGCAAGGGATTTCCCCACTGCTCTTGTAAGCCTCTGAGTGCCACCAGCACCTGAAGCCAAATAAATCATGTCATTTCAGCTGCCTTTTATTTTTTTTTATTTTTTTTATTTTTTAAGTATTCCCATTCATAATTGTTCTTCACCAATTATTCAACATAACATTAAAAAACTGATGCATTATTGTACCAGGAATGGTCCCGAGCAGGATTTCTGGCTGTCCAAACTGTGCTTTCTCCCCAGCGTAGATTATGTCACACATCATGGCAAACTCACATCCTCCACCAAGCTGGACAGAAAAATATATTTATGTTTATGCTTGAATCACTCAAGGGGGAATCTTTATGGGTGAATTTAAATATTTCACCTACCGCAAACCCATTGACCGCTGCAATAACAGGCTTTTTAACTGTTGATACCCTGTTCCAATGTGCCAAGAAGTTTCCACCATAGCATTCTTGAAAAGTTCGATTCTGCATCTCCTTAATATCAGCTCCAGCTATGAAGCAAAAGTGTCAATAAAACACAATCAATCCAGAACAGTTCTACATAACACACAACTAATTTGACAGATGGTTTCACACCTGCAAAGGCTTTTTCGCTTCCTGTGATGATAATTGCCCCTACATCGCTGTCAGCCTCGAATGCATCAAGGGCTTTGCCCACCTCCACCATAAGCCCATCACAGAGAGCATTCAGAGCCTTGGGTCTGTTCAGCTGGATGAAACCAACATTGTTCTTTTCACCCTTTTTGTCAACTAGTATGTACTGATACTGGCCACCTGCAGTAGATATGAAGGCGGGGTCAAACTAACTCACAATGGATCCATGCAATTTAAAATAACTTAAAACAGTATTGATTTAGCATATATATCACCTCATAAGAGTCCACAAGTTGTCGTGGCTTTTAACTGTGGAAATATCACTAGTATGCGCACTATATGTACATTATTATTATTATTATTAAATATGATTCAACTGTAAACAATCGCACACACATGTAACTGCGGCTACTATAAAGCTCAGTTTTTCCATTATTAAGTTGCAGAAACTAGTATAACACATTCAGGAGTCACAGAACTAGCGCAGGCAAATGACGCAAGTTTCCAACAAACGCAAAATTCGAGAGCGACACTGAAAAAGAAGCCATTAATCTCAAGGAGACGTGATTTCTGTTACCTGAACTGCATTGCCTTGTTGCAGCTAATGCAGACTGCAGCAGTTTACTGTGTTTTAGAAGTAACCCTGTGGATCTGCAGAGCAGCGACATGGCTGTGGGGTCAACGGTAACACTGCGACGCTGGAGTCGCACTGGTTGCCCGTCAATGTTTACGTCACTGCCTACTCGGGATGCCAGATACTGTATTAAAACTCCCCTTCCTTTATTGTTTGACGACTGCTCTCAGTACCAATAATGAATAGGCATGTGGTTTTTTTTTTAGCATTGAACCAAACACATACGTTACACGTCTTTCAGAGATGTTAAAAGAGTTAATGATTTTATATTTCCTTTTAAATACTTTTATTAGACATAGCCTTAGACATGTGTGCACACTATTCATCCTAAATTGTATGTGAAATTAATAATTTCCAATACTATTCAGGGCAGATAGGGTGGACAGTATGCACTGGGACGTAGGGTTTGTTTTCTTTTACTGTCTATGGTTTTAACACTAGAATTATATAGAAAAGATAGATGGCAACGGGAATGTTTTGCGCGTATAGCTCCCTCTACTGGTCACTTTCGTGAGTTAACTTGTCATTGTGACAAATGCACTGCCTTTGCTGTTTTTGTATTGCCCATAGAAAACGTATAACATACATAAGGGCTGATCCAAGGGTAATGTTAATTATGGCTTCAAAACATGTTATACATATTACAGTCAATTAAATAAAATGATTTATTTCTCCAATGAAAGAAACCAACCAGTAGAGGGCACTTTATTCTTGCAATGTAGAGTATTTACAGAATTTGATGCGGTTTGCGGTATTGCGTTTTGTTTGAACTGGTAAACCGCCAAGCAGTTTAAAAAATCAGGTGAAGCTTATGCTAAGCGTACTCAGGACACATTAAATGACTTCAAAGACTGTAAGGACTGATTTATTGGTCTGCAAATCGATTAGAAAAGCACCGAAATTCATGGAAGTTACAAAATTCACAAAATCTCGCCTTAAATATCAAAACACACTGCTTTCACATATTACCTTGTTTATGTTTATCCAGATGTCCAAACAGAATTAATCACCACAGGTGTACTTTTAGGGATTTGTAATGCACAATTTTATTCTCACATACTTTTTTTCACCCAAATGCTACTCTTTAGTTGTACCATACACATTGAAGTATTTTACAGGGGATGCTGGATGACAATATTTCATACCTTGGCAAATTATGAATTTACTGCTTGTTTTTTATTAGTTTATATAGCAGCACCTGCTTCAATCGCACATTAAGTGCATTACCAAAAAAAAAAAAAAAAAAAAAAAGATAACTTTGAAAAGTGCAACTCAAAATTAAATCTGTTAGTGTAAATCATTAGTAAGAATACCATTTTAGATCCCAAACAACAATGCCATATTTCTGGCAGATTTGAGATGAATACCATTACCAAGTTTCAAAAAAGCACACAGAACCAACTCAGGTTTTAATTCATGAAAATAATTGTGCACCTACATCCAACATCACAAACTAACTCTAAGCAATGGGCCACTTTAGTAATGCATAAACACATCTGAAATATTATCTTTAAATAAAAGAACTGAAATATTAAGCTCTAAAAGCAAAGCTCTGAAAATCCAAAAGAGGAAAAATCTAAAGAAATCAACTAAAATGTTGACGAACTGGAAAACAGTGAAAACTCAGACTAAATATCACATACACCACCATACAAACACTCTCTTTAATGTCAAGACATGATTGCAGTAGCAAAAAAAAAAAAAAAGTATATATATAAATAAATGAAGCATAGAGAGGCCCGCTTTAGTTTATCTACATCCAAAGTTCGAAGGCTTCAGAACAATGGTTTACAACAAGGACATTCATTTTCTACCCTCATATATGTGAACCAGTTTGAAAGACTGTAACTTCTGAGATACAAGACAAGAAAGAGCAATAAAGATGGAAGCATTAGAACTGGTATCAGTAATTGAGAATACTAGCAGGATCATAGGGAGAAATGCAACTTCAATGAACTGTAAGTCACTTTGGATAACAGCGTCTGCCAAATACATTCACAAAATCTATTAGCATACTAAGGTTTCTTAAAGCACAGTCAACACTATTGGCATTCTCTCCTTGTGTGTTCATTCTCACCGGTTATTTTTGTAAATACATATTCTCCCTCCCCATGTTTCAGTTATCCAGGTGTATTTTCACACACACTCATTGTTCAGAGACAAAATAAAGAATAGTCACCGTATAATTGTTAAAACATCACCACACAGAAGGAAGCTCACAACTCACTACAGATTTAGCAGTTAAATAGCAATACTGTTCAGTGGATAATATTGGTCTAGATGACCAGGTTTCATTTGCTAAGCATGTCATATCAAAGTATGTTTGCCACAACATGTCAGATGGGTGTGTGGTCATGAAGCATTTTACTTGTGCTGCAGTACCGATTCTCAGTCTCGATTAAACCATCTCTGCACGAGTTTTGAGGCACAAACAACTGCAGAGAAAATCAGACATAAAAGTATAAAAATGACCTACTTCACATTAAATGTACAATACTTCATTTAGCTGGAGCTTTCGGTCAGGAGTACCTTCTCAGCAGATTAAGGATCTTTAATATTGCACTTTAATAAATATTCTGATTTCAATGTTGACCAGACGCTGATGTGGGCAAATGTCTTTGGCTGGTGTTAAGTACTCTCTGGCATATAATAGAATTATTTCATCACATGAAATTTAGTCACATAGATGGATCAGTAAAGAAGACAAAACATTAGTCCTTAAACTTCATCCGTCACTGCCTCCGTGTCCATGTATTCCAGGACAAAGACTGACTAGAAGTATAATTTTAAAAATATTACAATAGTGACCATAATACTGAATATAAAGTAATACTGACTAATAAGGAGCATTGCTGACTCTTTCACTACAGAGCAGGGCACATTCATCCACACTACATTCAACACCATTCAGCATTTAGGGTCAGGAAGGTTTTTTTAGTTTGTTTTTTTAAGAAATTAATACCACTTAGTTTTCACAATAAAGTTAGTTAGTTTTAATACAATTAAATGTTTCTTGAGCATCAAATTAGCATATTAGAATTATTTCTGAAGGATCATGACACTGAAGACTGGAGTGAAAACTCATCGTTGCCATCATAGGAATAAACTACATTTTAAAATAAAATGTTTTTTTTTTTAAATATAAAAAAAAAATATATATATTTAAAAAAAAGTTTTTAGTGCAGTTCCCATCAAATAAACGCAGTACTGATGAGAGATGCCTTTTGAAAACATTCCTTTCAAAAATTCTAACCGACCCTAAACTTTTGAATGGTAGTGAACATGTGTATGATTAATGCAAATCAAGAAGCATTTTTGGATAGGATATCCAATCCTGCAAGAGCAGAAGAGTGGACAGCATTGTGGGAGTACGGGGCAGAGGATCTCAGCAAAATCACTGCTGAATACAGAAACATGCTGACCACTGACTATGTGTTTATATATTAAGAGGAGTGACATAAGGAGTATGAAGGAGGAGGAAAGAATAATAGATTTTTTTTTTTTAAAAGATGCTCACTTTACACCCACAGCGAAGCTATTACGAAGCCTATCAGTGGATGACAGTACATTCAAGAAACAATTCAGCCCTGTTATACCTGCTCCTTTTACGAGGTGCTAATAATAAAGCGTAAACAGATATAAGCGGAGTTATATTTTGCTAAATTGCTGCACTGAAGTCATTCTGGATTTAACATTACACTGTTGTAATTAAATACTGTACTGGCTTGGAAGAAGATTACTGGATGATCGAATTTCCAAAAATTAAAAACTTCCTCTACCTCAAAATTAAATGACCCTTATGGTTACATTCTAAAGAATTTCTGTGGAACACATTCTTTATCACCCAAAATGTGTAGTTGCAAAGAACAGAGACAGGAAAGGTATTCTATTTAAACGTCTACCATACAACCCCGCTACACGATTTGGAGATAAAATAACATCTTCCTTCCACGATATTTTAATTATTCAGATTAAATAACACAAATCAAACCCAGACGGAACAGCAAAATGCGGAATCTGAGCTCCTATATTCTAGCAGCCTAAGCATTTCAGAGTAACTCATCATAATTCAAAGCAAATTTCTCATCAGAGTGAAGAAGTAAAATCACCATTTTTTTTTGATTTCCTGAGTTTTGGATCATTTTGAACCTACACTGCTAGAGCACAAGAACAAGCACACTGGCAGTGTCTATGAAGAGCAGCTAAATCCCAGTGGCATATTGTATGTTACTGCCACAGAGTGCATATCAATGTGTGCGATCCCTGAAAAAGTATTGAAGCTAAACAAATAGGCTAAGCTACAATGTGAAGCAAAGATACTGGAAAACACACATCTGATATTGCAACCATTCATCAAACCTGTTATGATACAATACTCAGAAATCATTACAATGTGAGGATAGAGGGCAAAAGAGAAGTGGAAATGCAGATGTTGTTGATGTCTTTGTGTGAGCTGCGGCAAACGCACAGGTGCAGATGGTCACCTGTGAGAAGTCCTTTCTGGCGCGTGCTCAGGTGTGCTTGGTTAGCCCAGCTTGGTGATCTGAAGACTCCCAACTATCCGGATCATATTAATGGCTGGCAAAGACTTTACTTTGTGATAAAAGTCAAACAGCTGGTGTCCATCCACAAAGATCCTAAAACGCTGGTGCTCACAATGGATCTCAATCTGTATCAATGGGGAAAGGACAGGAGAGAAAGAGCGAAATCAGATCAAATCAAAAGAATCCTTTGTCAGTCATCGAGACACATTGTGCTGAAAGGAAGCACTTGTCTTACTCTGCACGGCTGCTTATCTCAGCTCAACAGTGACCCATTTTTTGGTTCGCCTTCAGCCCAGATTACAAACAATAAGCACTCATTATCTTCAAGCATCTCTAACCACTTTGGTCGTACAACTCTCCGCCACGTGGAATAATTTAGTAACTGGCTGTTATAAAGGAATAAACAGTCATGCAAAAGCAGTCACACTTTCTGGATTTATATACAGCAGTCAATATTTGAAGTGGATCAAATTTTGACTACTAATATATATACATACATACACATACATATACATATATATATATATATATCACTGGATATTTCCTTCTGTCTGAAAAGATACCTGCATACACAACAGCGGTAATGAAGCAACTACCATTAGTTTTGCACACTACTTTGGACTCATACTTCATGCAGATTAGAGAGCATGTAGATGTCAGGGTTTCAGCTCATTACCCTAAAAGGCTGGTCCGGGATGAAGGGGAAGTAAGATATGGGTGCCTCTTCCTCACTCCATTTCCCAGAAACCCGTGCATTCCTCAGAAACTGCCTTTCAGTGAATCTTGCGCTGAGTTTAAGGGCCACATCAGTGAGCTCTTCATCATCGTTCTTCTCCTCACTGTGGCCACAGGTCAAACTGATGTCAAAGCTGTGCAGAAAACAAACTTTAAGCATGTAAACAGCCAATTTCTGGTGCAGTGTACTGCCTAATGTTCTTGGTCTTCTTTTTTTCAAGATTTATTCATGTGTACTAATAGGTTTCGTATGTTATGTCATCATAACCATATTACTAAACATAAAAATATGACAAGCTTTGCATGAAGCATTACAAACTGTGTGCCAATATACCAAACATTACAGAGAAATAGCATGCATCTACTTTATATAGTAATTTAGGCCTGCATTGAAACCCATTCTCACACGGAGTGAGCATCACAGTGCATTCCTAATGGATCAGCAGTCGGTTTAGAAAGGCTGAATTCCTGAGCTGAAATGACACATTAGTACCACTTAACCATTGACATATTAGAACTGTAATGTGCATGCTTAATTCAAATGCTGCATAATCACAATTTAAAGACTAAGCCAACAATTTAACAAACTGCTCCATCCCCTTAGGCCAGGAACCAGTACTATACTCTCAAAAAAACAAATGACCAGCACATTAATAAATTAGTCTCAGAGAACAATACTGGCAAAACTCTCCAGTACCAAAAAATATCCTTAACACAAATGCAAGTCACTTTGGATAAAAATGTCTCCTAAATGCATTAATATTTATGGCGACAAAAATCCTTTGGAACTAGATTTAAAGAAACATTAAACAACTACACTACTATTTAAAAGTCTGAAGTTAGGAAAAAATATTTAAACAAATTTAATTATTATTCAGCCAAGTTTAATTACATTAATCAAGTGATAGTAACTTTCCATTCAAAAAATTATTAAAGCAAATAAATTAAGCAGCACAACCGTTTTCAACATAAGAAGTTATTTCTGAAGTATCACGTGACACTGAAGACTGGAGTAATGGCTTTCGAAATTCAGCTTTTCCAACACATAAGTTGCACTTTAAAATAAGTTATTTTAAATTTTCTATTTTAAGATTTTCTACAACATTACTGCATACAACATTTTAGTGTATTTAGCTCAAACATATTCAGAGTTGGTGAGCATGAAAGACCTTACCAAACCCCCATTTTTTAACCATAGTGTAATATCACAAATTAGTGTTAAGTCTTTTCAGCCTTGCCCATTCTTAGACTCTCATATGGAACATGCCTTTTGGGTCTTCACTTACTTACAATAACCAAATACTTTATTAATAAAAAATAAATATTTCACCCTAGTCCAGCTCTGTGGAGAGAGCCCTGTTACGGTTCTATATTTATAATATAAGGAAAGCAGTGACAGAACTGCAACAACGTGAATGGTGACTGAGAATTATAGTAAATATACTCCTAAAGTGTTCCCAGGTGTATCTATCTACATATATTTATAATAATATGTATATATACAGTATACCCTGCCTATCAGAGGATAAACTCATACTGGCTGGAACAACATAAGTTTATTGTGA
Source organism: Carassius auratus (assembly GCF_003368295.1). Lineage (NCBI taxonomy): Eukaryota > Metazoa > Chordata > Actinopteri > Cypriniformes > Cyprinidae > Carassius > Carassius auratus. The sequence goes on from NC_039280.1 coordinate 10,033,998, forward strand.
ACTAGCAGTGAATGAAAAGATTTACCACTTATTATTTGAATCAACATACTAAAATGTTACATTTCCAAGACACACCCAATGCTCAGTTTTTATATTTGTTTCCTTAACAGCTAATGCGAACACCCATCATCACTAAGCAGTGCACGCCCATGCAGTGTGTCTCAAGAAGATCAACACCCCAGTGCAATCTGAAACAAGAGGCTTGGTTTCTCAAAACGTAGTGCTGCCTATCTAGACAACATTTAAGGTGACTGTTAAACTGCTAGAATGTGCACATTCTTAAATGTATGCAATTTTGATATGAAAACATACCTGTCTGGCTCTGGATCAATGATGCCCATTATAATAATTTTCTTCCCAGGCCTCATCCCACCTCTGATCCGTCCACTAAAAGGAACTGTCTAGTATATCAGGGGGAACAAAAATCATCAATGTAACAGAGACTATATCATAAGAGAAAACAACGATACTTTTAAACATACTCTACCAGAATACGAGAGATGTCTTCTTTATCAGGAGAGATAAGCCCAGCATCTCCGAATGAGTTATTAAGGTGAAGATCATCTTCGGTATTCTTCAGATGATAAAGACGAGATTTACAAGTTTAAGAAAGCCCTTAAATGTGATAAATGCAATAAAGCACGAGCGCTGTATGCAGATGCACATGCAAATTATTAACAATAAAACGGCACTCCTTCTACATCTGCACTTCGACAAAATAAAAAACAGAATGTGCACTAAAAACATAAGAGAGAACAGAAAGATTTAAGTATTCTTTGTCTATTGCGGTCTTCCAAGTCTGCATTTCAACATAATCATTATGTTTTTTTCAACTCTAGGTGTGAGATGAACGAGTCATCTCTTTGCATGTGATGCATACGGATTTCCACTGTGCTTACTAAATAAATCTATTTTATTAACATTAATGGCTGACTGAAGAAAATCTGAAGCATTTAAGATTTCAAACGTTATTTGTGACTTACTATCGCGTCCTTTTCCATGCTCGCCACCGCCATCTTGAACAAAATACCATAGGATGCTTATCAAAGGCGGTCCAGCCCAGGAATCTGACAGTGTCGTGGCAGACCGGACAGGGAGCTGCAAGGTGCCTAAGTTCAAGAAGAACGCGGTAAAACAAACAGAAATCCTCGAAACGAATTAAGAAACAACTCTATTGTGTTGCTACGCGTGAAAGAAATATGCTGACGCGGATTATCGTACGGGTGGAGGTTAATCCCAGCCTCTATATGAACCTAATCTGCTCAAATCTCATTGGATCGGAACATAATTACCAACAGAATAATACGTGGCTACAGTTCAACACTTTTTAGTTTTAAAACATGTGGGTTTTCTTTCTTGAACGGTCTATGAATATTTTTTTTGTGTGTTCTTTGTAATGACTCATATTTTGTTAATATTGCATGAATATTTATTGCTAGGTAAATATATTCATTTCTTTGCATTTTTTGTTTGTTGTGTTGGATTTCGTTCAATTCTGAGAGAAAGAATTAAATTTTTTTCAGTATGTTTCTGATCTTTAAAATGTGCGCCTTTAGTGAGCGGCGAGAGGGAGACCCCTGGTGGCGGCTGACGAGAATGCCACCAAGTGGCAGAATAGATTGTGTTAAGGAATAGTAAAAAGTAAAAAAAGTTAACATTTCTTGGAAGATTCCATTTACCATTGGTCCATCCAAGATGTAGATGATTTGTTGGAGAAACTTAGCATTCCACAATTTGCTCACCAATAATATCGGCTACTCTGCGGTAAATGGGTGCCGTCAGAATCACAATAATCCACAAGGAATACACAACTCTAGTACTTCAGTTAATGTCTTGCGAAGTGGTTAGTGCCTTAAATTAGAACACGGCTCATTTTGAATGTCCGTCAATGGAGAAACATGCTTTTCAGAGGCAGGTGGTGTAGTTACAGAATCTACCAGCAGAGGCTATCAACGTCCAACAAAAGCAGACAAACCCTGACCCTTGGTGACTGTGCAGTTAACCAGTCAAATGAGAGCTCGAGGTTTCGGTCAGAGAGTGGTCTGTGGTGACTGAACCTAACATAAAATAAGTTGGTGTTCAGTTAAATAACATATATGAGGATTCCACTTCCCCACATTCATTAATAATAATAATAATTTTTTTTTTTTTTTTTTCAAACCACTTTTCCTATATGCAGGGTCACAGGGTGCTGGATTCTATCCAAGCATTTCATGCTGTAGACGGAAAGACCTTGGATGCATGTCATTTTATTTGTGATAAAACAAAATTATATTTATTTCATTAATATGATTTAATTTAATACATATTTTTAGTTTTATTTGAGTAGGGTCATTACATCATGTGCTTTTAGAGCTAATGAATATTTCTTTGACAGAGTGTGGACTTTTGGGTGACATCGAAGGGTTGCATGCACTGTGACCTGCTCTGTCCAGAAGTGTATTTGAGCATGCAAATTTAATAAGTGTTTATTTAGCAGGGCCAGCCTGTAATTAGGTTAATGCTGCAGCCGCTCTGCACTGCTCTCCCACAGCTCCATTCTCCTCACCTGCTCAGGCGGAAAGCACCACAGACGGACCTGGCACTGCCTGCCATGCTCTGTTCATGCCCGCTTGGGCCTGCTGGACACCTCACCCACCTGCCACTCATGATGCCAATGTTCCCTCTAACTGACATTAACCGTCACCTGCTAATATGACTAACTGTAGAAAATGCTGTAAAAGCCTTCCAGGGAATTAAAGAAATAAACATCCAGTGAACAGCTGTGATAAACGTAGAATTTAGCATGTAATATTCAAGATCTTTCTTTCAGTCTGCATTCCCCATATCAATATATTGCGATCTGTTTCTTTTTCTCTGTCTCGCTCCCTCGCTGAATATGGCTTATTGTGTGTTTTTGTGAATGTCAAGCTCCCACACACTTCCTCACACCCACTCTCTCCATAGCAGCTGTGTGTGGTCTGTTTCTTACTTCCTGTTCTGGCTCCTCACTCTGGGCCTTTCCCCTCAACACACGCACACACACGGACACAAATACAAGATCACATGAATTTATGTACAGTCACATGTCTGCCAAAACACTGCGAACACATTCACAGCAGCACACCGTATAAAACTGTATAAAAAGCATTGATCTGAATGAAGTGCCTGATAGCGAATCCCCTGTGTTATGCAATAGGTTTAAAAAAGAAAAGCAAGTTTGACAGTCTTGGCTCCATCCTTTAGGGCTCAGCGTCCTTCATAATAATTAACTCTCAGTGACCTTTGATACAAATGTAACCCGGCGTAAGCTCACTGTTATATGAAACTTCTAAGATCCTGTAGTCTATATGTGTCTGCTGCCTTTAAAACTTACATTATCCACTGTTGTTTTCATTCAAAGTACTTTTGTTTCAGGTATCCTAACTTTAAAAATATTTCTCATAAAATGTCATTTATTTTATTTTTATTCTACATTGCTTCTTTTTTACATTATTCAATCAATAATTGACTGTATTCTGACAATAACAATTTAAATACTAATTCAGAATTTTAGAGGGAAATCAATGTCATAACTATATATTACTTTATAACTTAATAAAGAAAAGTAAATTAATAGCCTGGTTATTGCATGATTGGATGGTCTTTGCTTTGAAGGATGAATACCCATAAGACTTGTATGGGTATTGTATTTGGTAAAATGTATTTGGTATGCTTGAGCAAGCATGGGGACTTACAGGAGATAGTTTACAGTTCTCCCACCGCTCAGTCGCTACAGCATAGTAATAACAATGCCAGTGCTATAGTGTTTTTAGACCAGCATACATACTGATAAAACGTAATGTATTGATTTGTACTACAAAATACATATACAACAAGGGACGTTAGACTTTATTAAGTTTAGCTCTTGTATTGACATTAATATCCTGCAGTAACCATTATGGTAATTACTGTTGCCTTTGGTACAGTAGGTAGATGTTTCCAGCTAATGCATTTTAAATTATAGCAAATTGGAAAAGTTTACTGGCTAACTCTGTCTACACTTAATGCAACAGTATTTAAAAATGTAAAACATTTATCCTTTATGTGTTTCAAAAAGGTTTGCTAGCATTATATTGTTAAATATTACTTTCAGCCTTACTTTCAGTCCTCACAATAGTTTTATAATGGTACAAAAGACCATAGTGTATTATTTAGAGTAAACTGGTCAAACAGTTGCTCTCCTGTTAAATATGAAAACTGAAAATGTCAGATATTAAGTGTCTAAATGCTTCCTATGATTTATGATCTATACCAGACAGATTCCGCAGATAGATGAGTGAATGTGCATTTATAGAGTAATAATAATGATGAATAGTAATCAAGTACAGTAACACGTAATATCTGTAACAGGGACACAGTAAATACGCATTACCATGTATTCTTCTTCAGAGTGGGTGAAGATGCCGCTGTCGTGCACAATTCAAATTCCAGCCAGAGGGGGCAGCTATGGGCTGGTGTGTGTGTGTGTGTGTGTGCGTGTGTGTGTGTTACATAAACGTGCAACTGCTTGTGTGCCTGCTGAGCTGGGCTTGTGGTTGGCGGAGAGTAGGTGTGGCTTCTTTCCTCCATGGTCACAGCAGAACAAGATCATTCAGATATTTGCACAAAGCCAACCTGACAGGGAGAAGGGGAGGGGAGGGAGGGGAGAGCAAGGCTTTTGCAATCTCTCTCATTATTCTTCTTTCTTCTCTCTCTTTCTCTCTCTGCCTCCACGGAAACAAGGAAGACTGTCTACTTCATGGCCTGTGAACTGAGCAGAATCAAATTAGAAATGCAGCTGCATGGGCAGTTTACTTTCTCCCTCTCATTCAATTTAAAGGGATAGTCCACTCAAAAGAAATATTCTGTCATCATTAACTCAACCGCATGTTGTTACAGATGAATCTAGGGGAATGTCTAAAGTGTCATCGGGGTAGTACCTTTTCAAGAGGTACTAAGATGTCATTTTAAAGCAATATTATGCACTGTTTAGGGATAAATAAGGTACAAATATTAACGTTTCTACCTTAGAGTCCATCCCAGTAATAGCATTGTTCTTTTTTTGAAAGTGTATATTAAAATAAAAAATAAATTTTATACATTTAGCAGACGCTTTTATCCAAAGCAACTTGAGCATTCAGATTAACATTTTTTACCTAACGTGTTTGCTGGGAATGGAACCCACCATCTTTTGCACTGCTAACACGATGCTCTTCCACTGAGCCACAGGAACTCGTTCTTATTAAGCAATTAAGTATAATAATGCTATTTGTTTGTACTTGGTATAACGGATAGTTGATGGAGACCAAGGTTTGTCATGCTGACATTGGAGAGGTGTGCAACGAAAAAGAACAAAAAATCACTCTGGTGTCATTTTGTCCATTGACTTTTCTTGTCCTGGGATTATCGGAGCAAAAGAAAAGGCTTGAAGACCCCCCACCTTCTCAAAATTAAATATAAAATGAAATTATAATCATTAATGTTAATGTAAAACTTCACAATGACTTTTTAAATCGGACATATTTATGAATAAAACCGGATATTCAAGTGGAAAATGTTGAATGTAATTTTTATTAATCAAAGACTGGATGCTGAAGTGAGTGTTACTGGAATTAAGTCAAGTCAGAGGTCAAGAGGTTAAAAAGTTAGAGGAATATACCTGTCTATGTAAACACTAATGAATTGATACAATCTTACTACTGAAAAATCAAATATGTCAAAAGAATATTATATAAAAAAATTAATATAAAAGACTTGATGAGAAAAATGACTGAAGTTAATAAAACTACAAACATAGCAGCACCTTCCAGTCATGCATTACAGTGAGCAGTAGTAAAAAAAACATTCTTTTTTTCTTCGGTTTGACCCATTTCTTCATGTGGATAAAAGTGGGCCAACAAAGAACGTTGAAGGGAAAGGACGGATACTAACCACAGCAAATTAGTCAGCTTTATGACACAGGCCCAATAACGCTTACTGGAAACAATACTGTATGAGAAGGCATATATTTTACCCGCTATCTGCACATGAAACATGAAACTTGTTAAGAAGCTTGACTAGAAAGGGCCGGAAAAAGAAAACAAGCCTTTTATGACAGTGCATGATTAAAGAGATGAACTGAAAGGTTAGAGAAAAACAACTAGAGTTGTTATAGATAAAGGAAAGAAAAACATAGTAAAAGTGAGATGGTCAGCGTGAGTGAACGTACAGCTCATACACTGACTCACCACTCTCATAAAAAGCAACATGATCCACTGCTTACCACACATTCTCACTGACCTGAGATCAGTATGTCCATGTTTCGTGCCGGCCATCCCCCTACACTTTACACAGACACTGCCACGTGCTAAAACTGGCCATGCAACACAGCTGTGCGGCCCCAATACTGGAAATAGACTCCTGCTACCAGCTCGGACTCATAGGTGCAAAATGGAGGCAACTGTTGATGCGGAGAAATGTCCTCGGTTTCATGCAGGGCAGCTGGGTGACTCAGAAATTACACACGTTTACCTGTTTGTGGTAAAAGACCTTTATGGAACAGTAATTAAAATAACCATTTTACAGAAATTTGAATAGTCCAAAGAACCAGTTTCCACTATAAATAATTATTTTGTGCACTGGAAAGGTTTCATGGATGTTAAAGGTTCTTCGTGGAACCACAGATCCTTTAAAGAACCATAATTTTCAAGAGTGTATGCATTCACTAAATAATCTTTAACAGTGGGATGCTTTAGTGTGATGAAGAAAAACAAACACAGTGTAATTTTTATCCATTTATTGTATAATATAAAACTAGAAAAGTAAGACTGTTTTCAAATTCATAGACACACGTCCATATTTTTATATATATATATATATATGTATTCTACAGTCCACACCTTGATGCAAATACAGTGATCATCAGTTGATGGGTTATTTTTCTCAAAATGAATATGTTTGTAGGATTGCATAGAAAAAGGCACAGCTCCAAGCCCTGAAGATACAGCCTTTCTTAATGAGCAGAAAAAGGGTTTAGACCCTCCACCACATGTTGTCTCTCTTTCTCACACACACACACACACACACACACACACACACGCACTCAAACACACATATAATCCCAGTGGTCACTATCCTGAAACCACATTAAACTGCCCCGAATGTGTGGTTTGAACCATGGGACAGTGAGAAACAACAACCAATGTCATCAGAAATCATGCTGCCTTTCTTTTTTTTCTTTTTTTTTACATTTGGCATTGAGGGTTATCAAAAAGATTTTCCCAGAAATAGGCTTTGGAAGATTGAAATTCTGAAGTTTGTAGAGGATAAAGTATTGCCTACAAACCTTTCCCTTGCACACAATCTGAAATATATAAAATATTAAATACTTATAATTAAATAGGGGCAGGGAGTGTTGACCTAGACAACTAGCACAAACACCACCCCAAATTATAATACAAGAAACTAAACAGACACAAAATAATGCATTATTAAAACAAGACGAAAAATGGCTTCCACCCCAATTAATAAGCAGTGATACATTCCCATAAGCATAATACATTCCTATCTCATATTCTGTACAAATTACAATCTGAATGTTAGCTTAACGTCAAAAATAAATATATTTACACAGGAAACAAAAATAAATAACAAAACAAAAACACTCCAAATCCAAAGAAAATCCTATAATAAGTAACATTAATCATAGTTTTGATTCCATAGATTTGTCCGCTCGGCTCTCATTCACTCATGTTTTCAATTCTCAGATGATCTCTCTTTTGAACTCTGGGTGGTAACAATCTACATTTTCACCTCTCTGTGACAGGAAGTTCAAATCCCAGATTATTTATGGTCACACTTTTATGATAAATTATATTTCATTTAAAAATAAACGTTTTCTTCCCTCTCTGACATTGCACTCTGAATGTTTTATTCTGATTCTTACCAGGAAGGCATATTATGCACAGTTTTTGTCGGTATGTATATCTAACATTATTATTGTAAGATAGTTTAGTGCGACAAATGCCATGTGAAGCTAATACAGCTGATATGATAAATGGTCCCTTTCCTTCGATGTCAGGTGCACATAAAATAATCCTTCCAAACCTAATCTGATCAATCAGTGGTTTATACCAAGTGTTTATACTGTGTTGTCTATTGAACATACATGCAAAATACTCTTCCATCAAACCTGTGCATAACTAAACTCCACCTTAATGTAAAGCGATCATTTCTACTGGCCAAACAACACTAAAACCCAGCAGGACAACAGAGAGAGAGTCTGGTTGGAACATGAACAGATACCATTAATAAACCTCAAACAAACAATGGTATAAATAAGATAAAATAAGACCAAACCATACAAAAATCATCTGACATCTGTACAATTATGAGCTATAATCCTGCATGCATTAGTATGTTAACAGAAATGTACCGTTGTACTGGTGAGAGATGTATATGAAAGAAATGTTTGGCAAACAGATGATGATGATGATGGAAATATAAAAAAAAAAAACTGAATAGCAACCATAAACTTTCTTGCCTGGTACAGTTTTTTGTTTTTTCTATTTTGCATGAACAGACATGCATAGACCTTCTTGTTGTGCATTAGTGTAGCATTAAAACTGAACCAGCCACTCACTGAGTGATGATATGAAGCCAAAACAAAGGCCAAAAAAGAGAAGTTACGACAGATAAAAAAGGAAATGGCTGAGAAAAGTTGACAGTTTGCTTATTACTGATCAGAAAAGCATTGATTGCATACATTATTTGTATCATAAAGGGGTTTTAGCATTGGCTTATCAAAGAAATGTATCTGTAAAACAATGTGCATCAGAAGACATGTTCAGTTATTGCCAGCTGAGATGTAAACACATGGAATCTGAGCCGTTATGGCAGAACACAAGAAATTTGGTTGGTTGACTGTGAATATCTGACCACTACACACATCCATGTATAAATAATCCAGTAAAGCATATTTCATAAATGTGTCTATTTCAGAAATGCATATGTTTTACTCATTTAATGTTAAAGGGGTAGTTCACCTGAAATTAAAATCTTATAATTTACTAAAAATGTCGTCCCAAACCTGTAACTTTATTTCTTCTGTGAAACATGAAAAGCTATTTAGAAAAAGGTAAACAGGGTGCAAAAAAACATTGGACCCCATTGACTTTCATTATATTGACAAAAAAACTTATGAAGGTTTGGAAAGACATGAGAGTGATTAAATTGTGGACTATCCCTTTAATGAATATTAAAATGGAAGCAGACGGAAAAAAAGAATAAATGACCACATATTAACAGACTACTTTAAATATTACTAAAAAGCAATAAAACAGCTTTGAATAGAAAAAAGTTAATAAAATAACCAAATTGCTCTCATTGTGCTTTGTGAAATTGAAAGAAAAATATGAAAATATGCTGCCGTTCCACATTCTTGCACCTTTATACTGAGATGGGGAAAGAGAGACGCTACTCCTCTAATAATCCAACTTGTTCGATTGGAAATGATGATGAGGAAATTGAGACAAGACAAACAAACAGGAATTTAGCAAGTGGTCATAAATGATGAAGGCACTCAGATCTGCTAGAAGCCAAAGTGTTTTCTGTAAGATTTCTTCATGTTCATTTTTGGGAAAGGCAAGCACAGTGCATGCACAGTGTTGAGAAGTAGTACTGGGCAACGTTACCATTAAAATGGACAATTTCCTTTGTTTTTAAAAACAAAACAAACACAAAACTGTACAAAAAAGCCCCCAAACAATCACAAAGTGATTTTAGTTTTCGTTCTCAGTTCATATTTAAAAACTCTTTGATTGGTTTTGCATTTCTTCCCCAGTTCCCTTCCAAACCTGGTCATGATCCCACAAGCACCTCCATAATATGGTCCAGTTCGGTTAGGTCCATTTTGAAAGGCTGGTTCGAGCTGACAGCAGGAGCGCCACCGCTGTAGGGCGAAAGAGTCTTGAGGAGCTCGTCTGCAGTCACCATGGGCGCCAGTTTTGAGGGGGCTGTGCCCGAGGACGAGGTGCAGGGGTCAAAGTCGTACATGGAGGTGTCAATGTCTGCAAAGAGGATGTCGTCCAGGGCCAGGTCTGTCAGGAAGCCCGAGGACGAGGCAGAGGGTGAGGTGCTCATGTCCAGGCTGGTAGGAGGAAGAGTCTCTGGCGCATTAGGGACTGCAGAGCGTTCCTCAGGCAGCGGGACCAGACCTTCAAGCTTTGGGCTGCAGGGCTTACTGCAGTCTTTGGAGTCCAAGGCCCCTGAGTTTAAGCTGGGGGGACACAATGGCAGTTGGAGGGACACAGTAAGGGATGAGGGGGAGGTAGCACCTGGCGCTGATGTAGTTGTAGGTAAGGGGGAAGGACAGAGCTCCTCAATCTCATCCAGGGCAGAAGAGAAGCTGTCTCTGGCCACAGATGAAGGGAGTCTGGGAAGAGTTGGTGGAAGAGGAGGAGCCAGCAGAGAGGGTGATGTGCAAAGCGTGACACTGTCCTCCTCTAAAAGCGAAGCTGGGGTGAGGCAGGCCTCCAAAGGCGCTGGGTTTGACAGCACTGGCGAAGGTGATGTAAGGACCGGAGAGGAGAGTGCCAGCGACTGGGACAGCGGTGGAGCTACCATGGACAACACACTGAAAGCAGGCTGCGCCTCGCGGAAACCTTCATCCACAGGGTCGTCTGGAGGAGGGGAAGCGGGGAAGAAGATCGGTCGCAGGTTGCCCTCCTGCTTCAGTTCGTCCTGGATGCGCCTCAACATGTTGTTGATGAGCACGCGCTTTTCCAAGCTTGGCTCGGTGAGGGGCCGGTGGTTGTACAGCTTCATCAAAGACATGTTAAAGATGGTCTGCCTCTGCAGGGTGTAGGAGACCTTCGAGAGCCCGTTGGCCATCGCTCCGGCCCCTGCCGCCAACGCTTTGCCTTCCAGCACCTCTTCATCCTCATCTAGTTTCCGCTTTGCCCCTTTACCCAACATATATCTGCTTAGGAAGTAAAGAGAGACAGAGAGAGTGTTAGCCATACAGCCACTCATTACCTTTATGACTCACTGCTGTTTTTCTCTCTTATGACTCAGCACTAGTTCCATATAAATCTCTTGATCTACAGAAAAATAACTAATGGTAAAAATACACTCATTTCTAGAAACTGAGATGTTAAAGGTGTGTAGTACTTTCTCCATGGCAGTTGAACATGCTGAGACAACAACAAGTTTAGGTTATGTGGCCTTCAAATGAAGTTTGAAATATCATATTGTGGGAACCTAGAATTTCTAGAGTTGCTGAAATGTGACATTGGAATGGGAGTGTTGATTTAAAACAATGCTGAAATGGACTCGGAGGTACAAGTTTGCATTTGATTGCAGCATTAAATCTGCTTAAAAGTATAAACAATGTGACACTATCAAAACATTGCTCTGTTTGTTTGAGAATTCTGACCAAAGCAGCACTGGCTCAACCAATGAGCTGAGTTCAGGGGCGGAGCTGGTCGATTATCTGACTAATAGCAGTTAGGGGGGTGTGTTTGGGGAACCTGTTTGATTATTTTTGTTATTCTGCTGGATGCCGCTAGTTCACAGAAACTGCACATTTCACTTTGAAATAATAACACTTTCCAGAATAACACCAAAAACTTTTTTTTTTTGATCGTTATTTTAGGCTTTTCTGCCTTTATTTGAAATCATGGTGAAGAAGGTTACAGGAAAGTACAGAACGCGCCAGGGGAAATAGCATCAGCACATCACTCAATCTTGGCCTGACATTTTGATGATTCACAAAAACACCAATGTCATGTATAAAAGTAATAAAAGCTTTTGTAATAGTGTTTTGTGCATGGCCATTTTCATAAAAACATTTTTGAAACTATATAACCAATAGATGAATTCAACAGTTGGTATGACCCAGTTGACCAAACAGACTTGGTTAAAAATACAAGAAATTGTTTAGATTAACAGATTGGTGGCTTGAAGCTTGGTTGCTATGACATTGGTCTGCAAGCTGTTGTCATATTAGCATTCGTTGCCGCCGCTGGGGTGAGAGTCTGTACGGTCTCGGTGCATTCGTCGCAAAGTGACCAAAATGCCTCGCGTTACAACTCAGATAAGGTGACAGAATGGGAAGACACTCAGAAATACACACAGTGTTTATGCAATCACAGCATCTCCAACAGGACATTAACAACAACACTATCTAAGCACGAGAATTCACCCTTGAGTTACAGAGAAAGACGTGCTGCTGGAAATAACTGTACTGCATGAGCTGCTACTGCAGGAGCATTTACAGGAATACAGCTCTGACTACTCCTTCCTGAACCGTGCTGCAGCGAGGAGGGAGGCAAATGTGTGTCAGACTTTCAGTAAGTACTCACGGTGAGAATGTGTCACACGAGCGCAAAGCCCTGATCACTCCCTGTTTAAACACATACTGGCTGCAGGAAGACAGGATCCAGCTGAGTGTTCGGTGGCAAAAGGGGACAGAGAGGAGGAGCGAGTGTGTGACCTATGCTGAGCTTTGAATGTTAGGCAGCTGTGTTCTCATCCACTGTGCACTAGGTTCATGCTACGAGATTTAAAACAGATCACATGAGCCACTATAACATAACAGTAGACTACTTCACCAGTGCTCTGCAAGGAGAGAGGTAGAAGGGTTGGGGTTATGGAGACAGCATTGACAGATGGACTGAAAAACAAGTTGTACACTGGAACGTTTCCCTGTGCTTACAATGTAGCGTGACTCAAATGTGAAACTATTTTAGAAAAAGATCCTTTGATGAAAGGTTTTTCTTTTGTATTGAAGTAGTCATTTAAATTTAATGTACTAATTTAATGCCTGCTTTTATCCAAACCGTGTTTCACTGTATTCAAATGATACCGTACATTTGGGTTTCCAGAGAACTGAACTCAAGACCTTGGAATTTATTGCACCGCAAACTACTAGTTGTACTACATTAATACATTTTATTAATTCTGTGATACTCTAGCATGTTTAGAACAGCATTCGCCACCTCTTTTTAATAGTTTAACGCAACATACCTCAATATTCAAAAATTAGTGGTCGGTAAGATAATTTTTTTTATGTTTTTGAAAGAAGCCTCTCATACTCAACAAGAATGCATTATTAGAAATGAGATTTTTACAAATCAAAATTACTGTTTCGTATTATAATGGTTTTTAAAATGTAATTAATTCCTGAGATGACAAAGCTAAATTGTCACATGATCCTTCAGAATAAGATCATGTGACAAGAAGATCCAAAGAATTTCCCAATATGACTGATGTACTGACCTCATGTGTGTACATCATTTCAAACATAAAAAACAAAGTACAATGTCAATGTCTTACAATGTAAAACTTTTTATCAAGGAAGAAAATACTTACTGTCCCTTTAAGACAGTATAACCAGTAACTATGGTGTTTACCTGACTACGGTCGATAGGAGGATTTGGTGATGTCAGCGAGAAAGAAAGCTGTTTCAGAAGTTATTAAATTTTCATGAAAGATTATGAAGACTGATATTTTTTCAATTAGAATAAAGAGTGCCAATGAGTCATTCACAGAAAGACTATGAATATGGATTAAGAGCATAAAGAGTCGATTTTGATTTTAAACCAACTTTAAGGTCAGAATAAGGGTTATTTATCGAGTAAAACATGTACAAGTTATTTAAAACAACAGATCAGTCTTCTCTCTAGCTCACATGGAAAGCACAGAGACAGGCAAACAGGAGTGAGTGAGAGAAACAGAAAGAGAAGGAAGACCGTTCCTGAGGCCTCCCCTCATTAGCATAAAGTCAAGCCCGGTAGCAGTAGGCAGCATTGCAGTGTGCTTGAACCTAATACAGGCTGACAGCCTCACGTACCCTAGCCCTCCCTGCACACACACACACACACACACACTCTGCGCAGACGCAAACGCAGATCTGTCAGGCAGCTCTTCTCACTCAGGAAGTGTAAGTGGCTGGGCCTGTTGCCTTGCTGCCTGTTACCATGACGAACACAGTCAGCTGGGAATCCACCCAAAGGGTTGTCAAAGAGAGAGAGAGAGAGAGAGAGAGAGAGAGAGAGAGAGAGAGAGAGAGAGAGAGAGAGAGAGAGTTTGGGGGAAAAGAGGAGCTGAGGAAAGTTAAAGAAAGAATTGTTTCTTTTCTTTCACTGCGCTGCTTCTGAGACGATGATTCTAAAACAATAAACGACTAGCTGCAGAGAAAAACACGTTATGTCTGCTGGAGATGGATGTGCATTCCAAAGCATGGCTTTTACATGCAGAGCACGCGAATAAATCATAAGATGGAGGGTTTATGTACAAGTAAACTTGATTTGCAATCTTATTCAGTCCGGTTCAGTTAATTTAGTCGGGGTGGGTGGAGTTGGGTAAATTATTGAGTTTACAGAATATCTAGAGAGATATTTAAAACTTTAAGCCATGAGATGAGCTCTAAAAACAAGTTTGATATGGAAAAAGAACCCAATAAATAAATGAATAAAAGAACAGTGACATAGACAAGAACAAAAATGTTAGTGGAGATATTAAAATTAAAACTGTAACATTCATAAAAATGTTTTAAGTTAAGTTTTGCTTAAAAGTTGAGGATGCAATTTCAGGCTGTTTTCAAAAGGTTACTGCAAGGCTGAGTAACAGATAATAAGTCGAAGAATGACTCAAATAATAAAAATGGCATCTTACACTAAGCAACTAAAAAGTCACAGCAAATGTGTACTCAGATCTGAGTAATTCAAAGAGGCAGACAAAAATGTAGCTGTTAAAAAAACAGGCAAACATCATGGAGTGCCACAAACTGTTTAGTCTTTCGTTGTGTTTATAAACTCACCCAGAGTGGCCCTAGAACTATATGCCATTGTCTGAAGCTTTCAAGAAAGTCTTTAGCAAATAAAGTTTCCCACAGTAATCCACACAGAGGAATGCCACGGCAGCTGAACATGTCCTTGTGACTCACGCTGAGGAGTGGATACGACTGTCTGCAGCGCTCAAATGCCACTGCCGCCCCACCCTACACATTCCTTCTGATTGTGCCTCTGACTGCTTCTGCTTCTGCTTCGCTCCATCGTTTTACTTTCATCTTCAGCCTGAAAGGTCAAAGTGTGTATCCTTCTGCTCCCCAGTTCAGAAGTACACTGGCCAGGGAGTTTCGAGGCCAGTCAGGTTCTATTGTCAGAATTATTCCACTGCTCTGAAACAT
Source organism: Carassius auratus (assembly GCF_003368295.1). Lineage (NCBI taxonomy): Eukaryota > Metazoa > Chordata > Actinopteri > Cypriniformes > Cyprinidae > Carassius > Carassius auratus. Next base: position 10,049,167 of record NC_039280.1, read on the forward strand.
GCAACTACAAGTTCCTAGAAAGCATCATAAAAACTAGTACATATTTGTCACTCACCTGCACATCCCTAATTATTATTATCCGCTTATTACTCAGGAATTATATTTTTTTGTTCATTTATATATATATTATATATATTATATATATATATATATATATATATATATATATATATATATATATATATATATATATGTGTGTGTCTTTATTATAGTCATATTTATGTATGTATATTGCTTTATGTATTCCACTAAGTAATTTTTCTTGTTGTAGCTATGACAAATTTGCACAATGGCATGCTATTTAGTGGGGCTGTTGATTAATACCGGATATTTTTTTAACTATTTAACTATAATTTATTTAATCTTGTGATCAAATAAAATAATTATCACTGTCTCAATGTTTAGAGGATTGAAGGCCCTTGCTAGTGTCATAATTTGTGTTTAAGATACAGTGATTCACATCATAGGGAACTAAGAAATATGATGAGGCGCAACCAGAGAGAAAGATCTTCATCACTTCTTGGTTCTCTTGGTTTTTTGACTCGTTACGGTTGCCAGTTGCAACTTACCTTTACCAGAGTGACTGGACAACCTGTACACTGGCTCCTGACCTGGATATATTAACCATAGGGGGACAACAGGAGGAGCCAGAGAGAAGGAAAGAGAGGGGAATGTTGAGCTCTCCTCAGTAAGAAGTGCTGGGGCAGCACACAGTGTTCCCTCACGCAAAGAGACATTCATAAACAGACAACCTGTCTCCTTGCCCCATAATACACCAGCGCTGAGCAATGACCCCGAGTGAAAACCTTCCAAGAACAGGAAAAAAAGTGTCAAAAATTTCTCTGTTGCAAGACAGGCTTTATAGAGTTTGACAAAATGGCTGGCAGAGTCCCACCTTTGAAGGACACCTTCAGAAGCGCAACTTAGATCCCATCCTATAGCAAGGTGTCTGAGACACAGCACCAGATAATGGTGGAAATAATGTAAAAAATAAGGCAGAGGCCTTTGGGGAGGAGAGCTCTGACTGAGTTGTCAGAAAAGAGTCTGGAAATATGTCAGGTCTCCTAAGCAGGCTGCACGTTCTGTTCCAATCCTACACACAACACATCCTGCACATGAGGGACCGGCTGTGATGCTGGAGCTTCGGCACTGGGTGTACTGGTGGAGATGGAGTGAGAGACTGCAGCAGGAAGGATGGTGTGAGCAGGCGAGCAAGTGCTGCTGAGAGGATGGAGCACAGAGCGCAGAGTTTTCAGTGATATTATGATCCTGTAACAGGATCTGCACGTTTCCATGCCTGTGCTTTAGAGCTCCCCTCCCCCCCTCACCTCCACACAGTGCTATTTCAGATCCGGAGGGTACTGATTCCCACAAACACACACATACACACTCACTCAATCACTCACTCTGTCTGTAGCTCTTAAACACCTGCAGAAATAAAGGCACAAATGTAGACCAAGTCACATGCATGTAGATCTATACATCCATCCATTCATCAATCCATCACTACTTGCTGGTCAGAGGCACTTGGAATTAAGGGGAGGGGCTTTTTCATTCTAAAGAACTGATTTAGTTTATTTCACAAAAATACAGAAAGACTGCATATTTTAAACAAAAGTGATTTTTGCCAACATTTAGGAGTAAGAACTAACTTTCATAAAACTCTAACTGTGCTTTAATGGGGTCTTCAATGATGATTATGACGATAGGAGAGGGGAGAAACTGAGAAACTCTCAGTTCTGTAGTATTATTGTACAGAAACATTTCCAGCACATTTCACCATCCGCTCCACCTGGGCTCTGTAATTTGTTGCAGTGCAAAGATGGAGTGTCATTTAAATGGGAACTCCCCATAAAGGCTCAATAACACTGAACAAACAAGCAAAACAGTAAGAAAGTGAGACTAACAGAAACAGGGAAAGAGGCAAGACAGATAGAGAGAAGGCTGTGGGAGAAAGGATAGATGGATAGAGAGAGAGAGAGAGAGAGAGAGAGAGAGGGAGATGTGTGAGACGGTAAACATAGAGCGATCGAGACAGACAGATGGAGAAGGCCCAGACGCAACATTCTCACACAGCACCGAGTGAAAGCTGCAGGGGTCAGACAACAGTCTGACATCTTAAAAACTAACAAAATAACATGTCTGTAAAACTGTCGCATGCTGTATCTGTACTGTACCTCACCCGTGCCTGTTGTACAAGCTTTACCAGACCATGACGTCTTACACTAAAGACAGTCAACTAAAAAGTAGACAGATATGCATCTGTTGCATTACTGCAGTTTTCTAGAACATGATCTCACTTGTGTTGGCCAAAACTGAAACGTAATAAAACAAAACATCAGTAACTAGGCAAGCAAGCACTGTGTGGCAATGTAAAATTTTTGAGCTGTCTGTCTTTACTTTCAGTGTGTCTAAGAGAGCTGATGAAAACTCATTCTGCAACTAATGCTCTTCAAATTAGCAGATAAGATGTCCGTTTGTCACAGCTTTTTTGGGCCACTGTGAGTCATAACTAGTAACGATATGTAAAAAGAGTGAGTAATGGCTGATATAATTCTGTTACATTATAGATATTTTGGAATTTGAAAGATTTCTCTTAACAAAGCTGAATTTATTTGTCGAAAATAGAATAAAACATAATATTGTGATACATAAGTACAATTTATAACAACTGCTTCTGCTTTCAATATTTTATAGGATTTATTCCTGTAATGCAAAGGTGAATTTTCAGCAGCCATTACTCCAGGCTTCAGCATCACATGATTCTTTAGAAATTATTCAAATATGCTGATTTTGCATTCAAAAAACTATATTTCTAATTATCAGTGCAGTGTTAAAACATCCGTAACTGCTTAATATAATTTTTTTGGAGACCATGAACAGAACCATCTAACAACCAGCATAAAACTGCAATTTTACAAAAGTCTCTCATAAATGAAGGATAGATGGAGAGGATGAATCACTTCAGAGCAAGCAGAGCTATGGATCTCAGTCTCAGAGAGCAGCAAAGAGGCGGCACACTCAGAGAAGCTTCTTTACGTCAGCAAGAGTAACAAGAAAACCTGCATTACAGATTTCCCACAGGCACTGATTCTGAATGTTGCAAAGCACTGTATCATGCACATATACTGTACACACTAACACTGAAGAGGTTCACTTTGTCGGATACTTTATGCATAAATCAAGGAAGGATATATGAAACGTGTGCATGTATATTAACAGAAAACACTCTGTAATAAAGTAATTCTGACAAACCCTGAAAGAGTAATTTAACACTAAAATCATTCCTTAAATAATTCCACTGTTTCTGGAGAAACTTAAGCTGTGTTGTAATATATGGTGAACAAAAAATTGGGAGTGCAATATAAGAGAGGAAAGATTCAAACTTCCCTTAAACTTCTCCTAAACGTCACACTCCTGTTAAAAAACAGCTAAATAGTAGCTGAGAGAGGAACGCAATTCAAACCGGTTTGACCAGCGAGGCAGAAGTCTTGGAGCACTATGTGAAAGTGTAAGATAGGCACGCACACACAGAGATACACACACCATTTAAATGAAAATAAAACTCAAGCAACAGGTGATGGAAATGAAACTATTTAACAATAATTATTAGTCTTCCTTCTTTTGTGTTAGTAGTCCTCTTCTTTACACTAATCAGGTACAGTATCATATCTCTTTTCAAGAGACTGGACTGTGAGACAGGCTATTTTACTGAAAGTAATAGTATATAACTGAAAATTATATAATTCACAAGACTAACAAATAAGCCCAACTTTGCAACGTAAACCCTACAGGAAAAACACAAGTGGCCCATCAACATGTATACTGGTAAAGAACAACTTTCTGATGTCCACTCTTCAAAAAGTCAGCGAGGTGATTTCTGGACACTGAATGGTGCCACTTTGTGACATTTACAATTAGATGAGGGACAAAACCTCATTTTTCTTCTGTGACTGTGTTGCAGGAAGGAAGTGCACATTTAAAGATGACACGGAGAGTGCAACATGTAAATGTCACAGAGTCAGTCTTTTCGTTTAAAGGAAATAAGACAGCAACACACAATGCTCAGACTGACAAAAACAGGGGTTGTGATCTACTTTGCTTAATGTGAACCGTGCAATCACTAGAAAATCCAACTGGACCTTGATCCTCTGAATTTACTGAGTGTGTGTGTGCATGTGAGCTATTCGGACTTTGAATGCCAGTGTGTCTGACAAGGATAGCAACTGCAAAATAACCTCTGCTGTGAGTCGCCACAGAATTCACTGACTTCTTTACAGTAAAGATAATGAATTGACAGTTTAAGTGATGAAAACAACATAGTATCTTAACTACACAGTTATAAACTTACTGCTGCAGGTTGTGACTTAAGCTTTTTCTTATTAAATTAAACTTTAAAAAAGTTTAACTCAGCTGTTTCTACAGTGTGTTTTAAAGTGAATTTTCATGAAACAGCGAAGAAAGGTATTGCTCACACACCACCGAGACATAAAGACACTGTCCCTCACAATCCCCCCACTGCCGTTTTCCAGTATGTGCATTTGTTCCATGACGACCAAATAGGCCTAAATTTATTTATCGTAATCAGAAGCCAAAAATAAATCAATCTACTGTGTCAAAGCCATTCAATGCCTATTTACCATCTAATCAAAACCATGTTTAATTCATCCCTGTTCATTCATTTAACATACTACAATCATTTCAGAGTTTCAATGTCATCAACAGTTAAATTGAAAGTGGTTGCAAAGTGTAATAAACATGCTGTCACTTTGATTTTAGTTAAAAATCACTAAACAAAAATGTACCTTTTCTATTTTAATTAGTTAAAATTGTTTACAGATACAGTAAAGCCCAACATCATGCTCTTACCTATAAAAAACATCCGATTTTATTGTCAAGTGTCTGTCTGGATCTCTGTCTCAGAGCCGAGCTCTTCAGTCAGTCAATCGGATCGATGTCTTTAATATCAGTATAGATATATAGAGCGCAACCATAAAAAGATTTAGAAATATCTAGATGTTCAATTTGACTCAACTGGCGACTCGGTTCGTCTACAGAGCGGGTCTGCCTTGGGTTGCGACATGAATGTGAACTTTCCTAAGATCGCAGCGACCGCCAGACAACAATGCACGAATACACGTATGACTGTTGCCTCTGCTATGTGCAACATCAGTGACGCCGCGGCGTTTCCACGCCACTTACATGATCTCAGTTATTTATGAATAAGCTCCGCGCTTACCTCGTCTACTTCAAGTGGAGGAATAAACTGAAGCATCGGGATGGATCTTTGTTTTATTGGTGACAGTCGGCCCCGATAAAACTCTCGCAAGCTGATGAGAAAGGTCGGCAGTGAGTTTGTGGAGAGAGAAAAGGACAGGAGACTATCCGCGAACCCGGAGTCCGTCACTATGACCGACACATACGCCTTCCAATGCGAATGACGTCGAGAGAGACTTTAACTCGACTACACAGAGCCTGGCCTCGGAAAAGTCCAACCCCCTACACACGCAAGCACAGCCTCCACGCGTCCACCCACTAACTCTCGGGCTTTGACTCAAATACTATCTCGCTGCCTTCCTAGACAGCGTCACGGGCGCGTCGCGAGACACTTGCGCGAGCTGAACTGACGCCGAACGCGTCTGTGATGAAGTAGGCAGCTTAATAGGTCTCGAGACATGATCCTATTCTATCTTTACTATAACATATAGAAATGGGACTAACAAAAGTTTTTGTAGTCGACATGTCTTGTTTCATCTGAAACTAATATCGCCTGAAGCTCTGCTTAGTCTGCAGAAAATGTGAAGTGACAACTTCAACAGGTCAAACTAAATTTCATATTAAACAGTTTTATTTTATTGTATTCTAAGGGGTTTAGATTTTTTTACTCAAATGTGTGACCATTTAAATCGCAGATTTGTGTACTTTTATATGTTTTCTTAGAATAAGCATAAAATAGCCTAAATTTAAAAATAAAATAAAAACTACAGAAGTATGCGTGATAAGGTTGCATTTTTATCCTAATTTAAGCTGTCGGTCAGTACAGGCTAGCAAGAGAAGGGAAATATTTGTTTGATCATTTTTAGTTAAGTAAAAGGGTTGAAGGCTGAGCATGAGGAATGCAGTCAACATGACAGTTTGTGTTAACATTGTGATTATTCACTGCCATGCTGTAAAAAGCGTCAAATCATGATATTATTTTACTTTTTTTTTTTTTTTTTTTTTTTTTTTTAAGGTTTTTGTAATGGATGGGGCTCATGATTTAAAAAGGTTGTATACAAAATGTTGGACACCACTGAATATTGAATTTTTTATCGTTAAAAGATTATCAAAAATCTTTTTAATGCATACAACAAATCAGAATTAATCCATGTGATACCAAAGTGTACTGTCATACAAAGGCTAGAAAAAGATATTTGAGTGCATATAATGAAAAAGGGTTTGTTTAAGAAGAGTGAGCATATTAGAGAGCAATATGCATGCTCGACTTATAGTTCCCAACAGCTGCATACTGTATGACCTTACTGATGATCCTATAGAGGCCTCAAGCTATAGAACTGCCACCACATGGCAAGGACAAGCACTGCATTACTCATAACCTGCTTTATACTGTAACCCTGTAAATTAATACTCCAGCTGTATAATAACAGTTAAACATAAGACAGTTAAATCAAACAATATGATTTAAATTTATAATAAACAGTTCACAAATTTGTTGCCAGCATCAAGCATATCTGATGCAAAAATTCATCCTTTAAAATTATCTTAATGATTGTTCTGCCAGATATAAATACACATCATTTTAAACTGGACACAAGATGACATATGAGATCATAAAAGTTGCACGCTTCTTTTAAGCAATGCATCATCCCGGAATAAAATGCTTCACCGTCTGCCCTTATTTTTAGACTTGATTCCCTGTATTTATGTGGCAATTAAGCATTATTTCCAAAGTAAATACACAATTCAAAACACATAAATAAACTTTACTCTCTCTCCAAGGGAACCAACTAACACAGTTTGCACACTTCAGCAATGCAGTGTGATTTATTGCCACCACTGCAATAACACAGGGCACATTTCCATACAAGTGTACACCGTTCATGTACCATTGCCAGTGTATTTGGCAACAAGGCATTATGGCAGGCACAACGCTCACCTATTTTAAGTCAGCAGCGTGCTTAGGTTTAGGATGTTGCCTGCTCAAATGTTAGAGAAAGTCTTACATATTGCACAAACAAAAAACAACAGTGAACTGCACAAAACATACTAACTTTATTAAACATCTGAAGCCACATACACGTCTCACACTTCTCGAGAGCTATGGCTCTGAAATTTCCCACATTAAAACAGCACTGGAGTGAATGTGAGACAAAAAGCAGTGGTGTGAATCCATGTTCCTGTGTCTATCTCCGCGTAGTTATAAATGAGGAGGAGAGAGCTGAGCAGAAGGGTGGTTCTAAATAAAGATTTCAGGTCAAAAACAGGAAATGGCTCAGTTAGCAGTCGAGGTAGGACGGAGTAGTGCTGGCCGCTGGGCGGCATCTACAACATCCCCTTTGTTCCCCCACACTACAAGCAAGGAAGCGCAGCCCGTCCCATTTCTATCTCTCTACCCCCATCTCCCTGTGTCTCTCTCTCTCTCCCCTCCCTTTCTCTCTCCCTCCGGATCTCTCCTGCCTTTCTTTACGAAGCCTGCCTCATACGTTGTGACAGTGTATGATCATTTGTTGTGAGAACATCCCAACAATTGCCTCTTCAGCAAGAGCGTTGAACATGGCATGAACAGTGTGGGCATCCATTCAAAAAACATATGAGTCATTACCCAATAATGAGCAACTGCTTTATTTCCTGAGATAATCCTACTATGATGTGCAACTCTTTTGTATTTAAAGGGATAGTTAACTCAAAAATTTAAATGTAATCATCATTTACTCAACCTCATGTTGTTCCAAACCTGTATGAATTTCTTTCTTCTTTTGAACACAATAGAACATATTCTGAAGAATGTGTGTAACAGTTGCTGGTAGCCATTGACTTACATAGTATAGAAAAAGTCAATGGCTACCAGCAACTAAAAGGTTATCAAAAATCTTTTGTTTTCTTTTGAACAACTTAATTGAGAGTTTAGACAGGATTTTCATTTTTTGTTTAAGTTGAGAAACAAACAAACAAACAAAACTCTTATAAAGTTTTCATTATATACAGTCCTAAAAATAAAGATTCCAAAAGGGGGTTTCAGAAGTACATAAAACATTTATTTTTAAGAGTGTACTCAGACAGACAGACAGATAGATAGATCATTATCAAAGGACAAAAAAAAACTGTCATAATTTACTCAGCTTCATGTCATTCTTACCTTTATGAATTTCTGTGGAACAAAAAAGAATATTTTGAAGAATGGTTTTGTCCATATAATGAAGGTCAATGGGGTTCAAAACAAACTGGACAAAAATCCCTTTAAAATATCTTCTTTATGGTTCCACAGAAGAATGGTTTGGAACATCATGAGGATGTTAAGTGAGTAAGTACTGCCAGAATTTTAATTTTTGGGTGAACTGTCCCTTTAATTGAAAAGCTTCAAAACAACAGGTCATGCATGTCTGAGGTACAACATGAAGCCCTCTTCTCATGATTTGATGACAGATATTTGGTGTTGATATCACCAAAAGTGGTGTGAAATCACTCTATTACACACAGTCATGCAAATAAAAGAGCTGCTTGATTGCAGTGCTGTTCATTACAAGCCTCTTCAGGGTCCCAGTGACACAGAGACACAGGGTTCTGGTGCCAGCAGAAACGGCACTAACTAAACTCCTGCTAAACCCACCCCTCCACACCACAGTCCACTCCACTCCTCCTCTACACTCCGTTGAGTACCCTTGGCACGTCTGTCTCCCCTCATTGTCTAATTTGGCTCATTATCACGCAGACACACTTCAGCAAGGGGTGCTCCCTCATCTTAACCTCATATCTGATTGCGGCCATTGATAAATACCTGTTTAAATCAGTGGCCTGAAAGAATCCCATATGGAAAAAATGATACATCATATTAAAAAGTATTTATATATGTGTGTGTGTGTGTGTGTGTGTGTGTGTGTGTGTGTTACATTTTCCTTACAGCAGCCTACATTTAGGCTTTATTCTAAATTATTTATTTTTATTCAAATGTGTTTTGTTCACATGTTAAAGACAAATAAAGTTACAAACAAATACAAAACAAAAAGGTTTTCTTCAAACATGACATATGTAAATGTATTTTCTGGGATGGATTTGTTTTGCTGAATTTTCAGCAGTCATTACTCTAGTTTTCAGCGTCACATGATCCTTCAGAAATCATTCTAATATGCTGATTACCTGAAGAAACATTTTGTATTATTATCAGTTGAAAACAGTTGTGCTGCTTAACATTTTTCTGAATTCTTTGATGAATAGGAAGTTCAAAAGTACAGCATTTATTTAAAACCGAAACCTTTTGTAACATGACTTCACTGTTACTTTGGATCATGCAACCTTGCTAAACAAAAGTATTTATTTAAAAAAAAAAATTAAAGTTTCTGTGCAATTACATAAGTTTCGCATATCTTTTCTTGTCTCATGACTCATGAGTATGAGCATGTTAAAACACGTTTCAATAGCACTGGGATTGAAAAAAGTACTATCCATTGCTCTATGTGAAACAGAAAAAAAAGTAAGAGTTCATCTAAACTGTCTGTTTCACTGACTCCGTTTAAAACAGATTCAATTATTTGGCATGACTCAGAATAAAGAAAGTCAAAAGTTCTCTGTGTGACATTGCTCATACATTAATATATATATATATATATATATTCTTAAATATATCCAAGTAAAGATTACTGTTTATTACCATTCAGTGGTATATTGATTATAAATAAAATATCAATCAAGCTTTTTTGTTTCAGCTATTCAAAAATGCTATATTTTATTTTGAAACATTTGGCAACAAAGTCTGTGAAAATATATTGTCTTGACTATATTGCCCAGCCAGTAGTGGCCATGGAAGGTCAGAAGTCAAAACCGGTCTGAAATCTGATTCCCTTTTTTCTTCATTTATTTATTATTCATTGTGGTTGGCCCATGTCTGAGGTGCACCACGTGCCAGGCTGTCAGACAAGCATGACATGAATCTCCCCTATGCGAATCCAGCTGCCCACTTTCCCTATGGCCAAGTCTATCGCATTTCCCTCTTGTACCGCCTCCACATCAGAATCAGACCCTCACGACCCAACTCCTCTTACTGCATACATGTGCAGAGCAATGCTACACACCCTGAGTCATGCAACATTTCAGAAAGAGAAACCTGGAGGGAAAACGGAGAGATATGAGAATGTGTGTGCATAGCACTCTTGCCTTGCAGGAAGTGGGTAGGTAAAGAAGAGGGGACAAGATAAAGCGCAGAAACACAAAGAACTCGCATATTTAATTATAGGGATCATCTTAACACGAGCAAGCGCAGGAATTTACAAGAAAGCCTACTAGCAACGCTGTGATAACAGTTATTTTAAAATAAACAGAAAATGCGATCGCTGGATAACAATCATCATCTCAATAGCAAGGAAACAGAAGATAAATGAAAAAGGGTTATTGTAAGTCATCCATCACTGCTCTCCCTAAGGTGCTGTGTATTAAGCAAAGAACAGCAGGCCATGCCATGAGGCGTGCTGTGCTTTAAGAAAAAAAAAATGGAAAGAACGCTGAACTTTGTGTACACACTTGTGTTTTATCCCATTTCCATGGTGATTATGCAGAACAATATTGATATAACACAGCGTTTTCCAACCCTCCTCCAGACATTAGTAGGTTTGCACGTCTCACATGAACATACGCTCACATAAATACACTTACACACCCGGGTTGGAGCAAAACCAATGCAGTGATGGTTGTGGTTTTGGAAGTGGACTCCATATATGACAGGACACCATACATCATGCTGTTTTTCTCTTTCATTCTGTGACTCTCCTGGCTGGGGCTGGAGAACTTCAAAACGCTCAAGATGTGTTTATTGGGAGCCAAATTTTTGAGTGGACACAAAGACCCAGAATGAGCGGAAAGGTCCTACATTAATGGCATGATGTTTTGGCACAGAACATATTCAGTAAAATCCGGCAGGAAAAGGAAGATATTTCATTAAAGGTTGGTGCCATGACTAAAAGGAAATTTTCTGTGGGAGGATAAAGAGATAATAATTCAGCATGAATATGAAGGAAAAGGGTCAATGACACGACACACTTTGTTTTATCTGCATCTATTAATTTATTTGAAATTCTTTAACTCATGCAATGACTTGACTGACTATCAGTTTCATTTGGATAAATAAAAAATCATTTTGACACATTTTTTGGGAGGCATAATGAGGTGGGATATGGGACAGGTTTATTGTTATGGGTTGGTTAAAGTGTAAGGAATGGATCAATAGTGTAATTATAAATGTAATAACAGAGATTAAGTAATTATAGATGTAATTACACACAGGTATTTTTAAAAATACAAGTACAATGTAAAAAACGCACAAGTACACAATAACACTGTACCAAACGATCCGTTTAAATGTAAGTACATAGTAAGGCCACTTAATATAAAGTGGGACCCAAAAAAAACTTTTTTTAAAAGGAAACCAAATTAAGCAGAATCTTTTATTATTATATCTAAACAAAATTATTGTGTAAAACATAAAACAGGAAAGATATCAGTAGAAGACCCTTGTTAGAGTCAATAGGTCTCCTAAAATCTAAAATAATTTGACCTTTTTAATGCCAAGCCAAAGTTGTAAAACATCATGTAGTTATTCATTGTATTTGTAAAAAACAACTATATATTTAAGAGTGTTATTGACAATAAAGATTAAGATTATTCTCACATGTACAGTATTCAAGGTGTAAGGAAAATACTTGAAATATCCACACCACATTAAATATTTCATATCATTGATTTTAAACTTTTCTTAGTCCACTTAACAAGTGCATTTCTATTTTTTTCCATGTTGTTGTACACTCACATATTTGTCACTGGCACTTTCTCTGAGTGTGTCTGTGAGTGTGTACACTGGCTCCATCAAAACTTTATCACGTGTGCTTGTGAGTAATTTGCCATAATGTCTGTAAATAATGTGTTTGAATGAAAACATAATTACATGGGCGAGCACGAAAACTAAGCAAGTCTTTCTGGTGTGTGTCTGTGCACTTAATGCCCAATGAATGATTGCATTCCTATTGTGCTATTCATAGACTCACGACTAATGTAACAGTACCAAACCCAAGTTGAGAGAGACGGTAATTGCAGAAAACAGGTACGTTTCTACAGCGGTCACACTTGACGGCAAACATTCTCCTTTCATGATTTGCCTTTTTTTCTCCGGCTGACTAATTCAATAAACATTCCAGCATCGTACATTGCACTGTCTGCAAACTTTGAAACTGTTTTCTCTAAACATTGGATATTTGTCTTTCTCACATCAGGCAGTTGTTTGATAGGGTACAGTTGTTTGATCCATGGTACAGGCGGCATGAATTTATTAATATTAGTCACAGCTGAAGATGGTCTGAGTCATAAAAAAACATGTTTTCACCAACATGGCTTCAAACTAACAGACATAATAGAAGAAGTAGAAGAAGAAGAAGAAGAAGTAGAAGAAGTAGAAGAAGAAGAAGAAGAAGAAGAAGAAGAAGAAGAAGAAGAAGAAGAAGAAGAAGAAGCGAAAAACAGCAGGTTTCAAATGAAGACGATTGAATGTCTTAATGAAAAACAACTCATAGCAAAAAGCAATCATTTTGGTATTTAGGGCTTCTGCATGCCAGCACCTCCGTATTCAACATGTCTCTTTGTGGAGCTCCTAAAGAATGTCTTAAATCCCAATTTCTATGTTCTTCTTTTTTTCCCCCCTGTTTAATTTTGGTATTCTGTGGTCCACTGCTTCAGTTATTTTAGTTTCTGTTTACTTGCTGAAAACACTTCAGCATTTGTTGCCGTGTATGCTCCCTCTGAAATGGCCTGTTGAAGAGAATGAAGCCACAGATGTCACTAAGAACATCAAACACCGAAAAATGAAAGGCACCAGAGTGCTTGGGATTGTGGGTAATGAAATGATTGGACAACCCTGGACCAATGCCACTAATGAGATGTCACTTGGGATAAGAGCTTCACCAACAATCACTGATCACAATTTGATGTTCTCAGTATCAATATTAGCCAAATTCAGAGTTTGATGACCCAATTTATGTCCTGTAAAACAGAAAAATGAGACAATAATTACATATCTGCAGTCCAGACTCCCTTGAGCCAGGCCATTTATGGGTACATTGTTCAGCCTGGTCAGTGTGGTTGTTCGAGGAGCACAGTGGCGTGATCTTTGCGGTGGGTGCGTATGAGTTGTCTGTTTACAATGGATGGAGGAAGACCCCTATGGAGAGAGTTTGCTGCTCCAATAACTAAGGTCCAGACACACAACTCTGCAACACAAACATTACGGTCTCTATGATTCTCGTGCTGAACATTTTAGTCAGAACTACTGAGCTCCTAATCTATAGCCCTCCCTTTGTTGAACATGTAGTCGTTCAGTGAAGTCTGTGAAGTAAGTTGACAGGATAATTCTTCATGCAAAATCAAAAATACTGCCATGGTTTTATAACATTTAAGACAAAGATACACCTGAAAGATTTAAGTTATGCACAAAGTAAAACTGGTCTCAAATGCAATTAATCTGTCAATTAATCAACAGTTGAATGTTTGTAATTTTAATTTTCTTTCTTTTTTTCTTTTTCTTTTTTTTGCTGTTTTTGCCATTATTGTGAGAGAGGGGGGATGGGATTGGCAAAGAGCTGGGACCCAAACTCGGGTCGCCTGAAGCACAACAGTGCATGCTGTATGTCGGTGTGCTTGCTGCCCACGAGGCTATTGGCAACTAAAATTGAGAAATTTGATATTAAAACAGTAGTTTGTAGGAATGTTCTTTTAAAATAACACCAGTGTCTAATGGCGAGATCCTTAACTGTAAAAAGACTGTAAAAACGAATTTAAACAGCTTGAAAAACGCACATTTGAATAAATATTAATATTTATAAAATATAAAATAATTAATATTTTATATAAATTATTAACAAATACTAATACTATTGTGTAATTTTACTAAAATTGTACAATATTTTTCTATTTTAATATATTCTGAACTTTCATTTATTTCTGTGATGGCAAAGTAGAATTCTCAGCATCCATTATAGGTTAATATGCTGATTTGGTGCTAATGAATCTATTTTTCTTATTATTGTCAGTGTTGAAAACAGATTTTTAAGCATTCTTTGATGAACAGACACTCCAAAAGAACATTAATTTATAATAGCAGTAAATGTAAATGTCACTTTCAATCAGTTTTGTGCATCCTTGATAAATTATTGTATGAATTATGTATGCTCTTTCCAAAATAAATAAAATAAAATAAATACAGTTCTTTCCTGTCACTATCCACGGTATATCCATGCCTGTAACTCTCTACACCTTATTCCATTTTTGTGTGACTACATTTCCCAGGATCCTCTTCAACACAAAGCCATCTGAACTAATTTGCTTCAGAAGTCACTTTTTCTTTGTACTAATTTCACTCACTTACAAAGTGATTACCTGACCTTCGTAAGAACACTAATGCCTCCTTCAGTTAATATCAGCCTCCTTTTCCCTCTCTTTTTCCCTCTCCTGGGTCACACACACACACACACACACACACACACACACATATATTAGGCTGCTGTATCTGTGTATGTGCCTCAGGGCTTCTCCGGCAGAGTGAAAGAGAAAAGCTTTAGCTATCACAGCTGTTCCCAATGCTTTAGTCCCCATTGCTCAGCAACAGAGAACAAAACAAAAGCACATCCCTCCCCTTCAGCCCTTTCCATCTCCTCCCATCCTCTCCAGCACCACTACCACATTACGAACCGTTCGCTGTGCTCCGGCTCACTCTCTCTCATACACACACACACACACACACACTTCTGTCCTCATACCCTCACCCCTCCCACCATCCTCACACACAAACACCAAGTCCTTTGTCCACATTCACTTGGCAAAATATATATTCTGCACTAAGAGTGATTAGGAGTCTTGCCAGAACAGTAGTATGAACAGTAGACAACTCGTGTTCTGTTGAAACAAACCCAACTAAAGCTCCACACAAACTTGTCATTTCTGTTGTTGTGTTTTACTTGCTGAGGAACTTACTAAACAAATTGTCACAAGTCTAATTTGTCAACATAAATTTGTTGCCATTTTTGAGGGTAAAAGAGTATAAACTTTACACAGACTATGTCCCAACAATGGCAGCAAAAGTCACATATATTCAGCAAATGCGTATAGACCCAGGCTAAATGTAAACATTGGGAGCAGTGAGACGAGACATTATTTTAACTGGCATGGTAAATATAACATTGGGTCGGATAATTGAAAGCATGTTAAATGCTTCTTGCCCAGTCTAAGGCAGACATATTGCTAGTCACAAAATACAGAGAGAGGGAAGCTAGACACAAATAAGCAAGGGGCCAATATTGGGCCAATATTAGTATAATAAATGTATAAAAAAAAATGATATTGACTGATACCAATATATTGCGTATCCATAGCAGGGTTTTTGATATTGACAAAAAAATTACATTCCATTGTTGAAATATCTAATGATTCAAAAAAAGAAAGGAAAACGTAATATAAATAATATGCCAGTAGGTGGCACCAAGTCACAGCTGTAATGAGTCATTGAGTCATTCATTCAAATAAGTTGTTCAAATGGCACATAATGATCACAGTATGCAGTACATTTGTATTTGAAATTATTTTGTGACCGATTAAAAGTATGTTCTATAAAATATGAATGCAGATGAAATTCAGACATACTACATCCCCATGCTGTTACTGTCATGTGACCTAGCAGTGTCAGTTGTGTCCCATTACTGCCATTCATAAATACTGTCAGATGAGATAATTAAGACACCATCCAATGCACTATTCAGAATCCTGTGGAAGTATTGGGTCATCCAGGTACTCTTTGCCTTCAATTTTCAAATACTATCATGTTTGACATATACTCTGTTTTTATCCTACTGTATAGTATTGATTTTTTATTTTATTTTGGACAAAGCAGCTATCTTTATGAATGGTAAAATGAATCACGGACTCACCCAATGTGTTCAAAAAAGATTCAAAAGTTCTGTTTTCAAATGAGAAACAGAGTGAAAACAGACAATAATGACTCCATAGTGTCTAAAATGTAAGTTAATTAATACAAACGTAATGTTTATTAAACTGTTGTCCATCAATATTATATTTATAATCACAAAGACTGTGATATTGTTTATGATCAAAAACGTATACAGGGTAATTTTATGTCCTAGTATCTTGAATTTTGGGTGTATTTTTCTTTTGTTTTGAGCATAGTGATTGAAAACACAATAACGATCAGTTCGCATGTATTGGATATTATATACATATTGCACACCCCTAATCCATGCAATACAATCTTTGGTTAATTTCCAGGTTTAAATTAGTCATTAAATCCCAGATGATCAATGTAATCGTTGACTTTTGATCCTCAATACAGGTTTGTAAAAAGACAAAGACTGACATATAGAGGGTGGTGGTGTCTGCCTGATAAACTGAAGCAAGCTGCTTTCTATCTCTTCCAAACTTTATGCTGGACACCATAATGAGGAGGATTAAAAAGAAATACAATAGGTGTCTCCTAACAGTGCTTTAAGTTTCCCAACAGCCAGGTGACAATAGGGAGGAGCAGTGCCTGTCAAACACCAGGTCACAACACTGACAACCCACCCAATCACCACGAGCAGGAGGGCGTGAATCTCATATGGCACACAGTGCCCACAGCCCATTCACACACTCAGCCATGATTTTGACCGTGACATGCTAGGTGAAGGAGTCGGATTAGATATCGAGCATCTGTTTGATGAAACGGTGAAGGCGTCTGAATGGCGTGCCTCTCTCTGAGACAGCTGCTGTGCTATTAGAGCTTCTGTAGGTGCTTCTATGGTTCACACGCCTCAACAGTGAACACAAGAGAATAACAAAATTATGAAAATATGTTTCTGTCTAAGGGATCTCAATAACCTTCACCTTTATCAGAAGTCTTCAACCATTTTCAAGGTTTGGGACCCAACGTTACACACTGCATGTTAAACTTACTTATAAAAAAAATGCCACATCAATGTATTTATACTTATGATGCTTACATATACTTAAACATCACAATTTAAATGTATTTAATGTATAAAAAGTTTTTTGTGTGGGTGTAATGAAACTTTTTGTTGAACTTAATTTTAACTTGTCATGAAAATAAAAAAGAAATCAATTTAATTAGATTTTTCTTTAATTAAAATTCACTTTTGACTTTTGTATTATTTTTACTTTAAAAAATTAAATTAAATTAAATTAAATTAAATTGTTCCAAAGCAGTTTTACAGACAGTTTTAAAGACTACCTGTTGAAGATCCTTAGTCTATAACTTTTGACTCTATTTGTATTTTTATTAAAAAGTATTAGTATCAGTGCTGTTCAAAAAACTTTCAATACATTTACACACACACACACAAAAAAATAGGCTGTCAGGCCATCGAAACGTTTCGAAAGACCAACGCTTAAAAGAGTGAACTTGCTTCAACACACCAGCTCCGTTGTTTCTATGTTAACTAAGACGCCTTTTTGTACAAGATAGTTATTTTACAGCTACTGGCGGCAGGAGAAGAGAAATTGGCTCAAAGTGGTGTAATAATAGACAGTTTTATAATAAGAGTCGAGTCGACTTTGCTCCACTCCACAGACATAATGAGGAGGCTGGACGAGAGGGCCAGGCATGTGAGAATGCACCCTTTATTCCTGCAGCTCAGAGCCTCACTAAAGCCTCTGTTGTGCGGGTTTGGCATACATTTATGACACAGGGCACCAAACCAGCACCGGTTCTGCATCTTTGACTGCAACATGGGGCTCAGATGTTAACACATGCAGCACACTGTGCAATGAGCCCACAGCAGTTAATCAGCTGATAATTACCCCACTGGTGTAAACACACTCACGAGCATAGGCACTCCTGTGGATGACAAGAGGTTTATTATTTAAGTACTCTGATAAGGTACCAAGCATGTCAAGTAATGACACCTTGTGAAATCATGGTATAAATTGAAACTAGAGTTGCACATCAAGAAATATCTGGTGTTGGTGGGAGAAAATAATAAGCTGAGGTCGGTAAACTGTTGTGTGAGAGGTTGAGGTTTGATCTTTCTTACTGTACTCAGTGTCTGATAAGATCCCAGAGACAGACACACCCACGGATTCTCCTCATCTATTATTCAATAATACCGACAATTCACAGCACAATCAGACTAGGGAAGAGACTATTTGAAAAGCAACAACAAGGCCATGTCTCTGACACACAAAGAGATCGGGCAGGATGCAGGACTAATGTCCGTGTTGGCTATCTTGCATAATGAAATGAACCAAACATAACAGATCAATAAACAATACTGTAAGAATGGTTTCAAATAAGTAATCTCTGGCAAGGCAAAACCAGAAATTAAATTCATCCTGGATGACACTGTGCCCTTCAATTGTATTTAAATGAAAACTCTGTCAGAATTTACTCACATTTATGGATAAGAATGTATTGGCTATGTATAATTGCAATAAGTGCCGGAACTTTCAAGCATCTTTCAAAAAAAGCACCAAAGAAAAACCATGCACTATATTTTATATATAGAAGAAATTATGTTTTTGGAGAAAGTTATACTCGCCAAGTCTGCATTTATTTGATTGAACATACTGCAAGATCAGTAATATTGTGAAATACAATTTAATACAAAAGAATATATATTTAACATTTTTAACATTATAAATTAATTTATAAATTTAATGCATCCTATAATAATTATAATATACATTAATATAATATACTATATATATATATAAACAAAACTTACTGACCCCAAACATTTGAACATTATAGTAATTGAGTCATTATTCACTGGCACATTAATTACGGTTCATGAGAGATATAGCAATAATTAATTTCTTTTTTTATAATTCAGGTAATCCAGTTCTTGATTTTTTTTTTCACAAATCAAAATGAATTTATCACCCAAAACTATGTGAATTTAGAAGATTTAGAATATGGCACACAATTCATATGGACTCATTTAATGGACTGCTTTAATTCATTTTTTTTAACTACTGACTATACAGACAATTCAACCAGCAGATTTAAAATTTTAGTGTTCAAAGAAAAAATAAAGAATGCCATGAAGTTACGTAAATGATGACAGAATGTTTATTTCAGAGTGAACTGTCCCTTTAAGACATGTTCACTGCAGGACAGAGAGATCTTGTATGTCCAGCAGAAGATGTGTGCTTCAGTGCTTAGTCATCAGAATTCCCCTGTTTTCTGCAATACACACAGGAGTGTATCAAAGCAACCCTCAGGGGGAAAACATACCACACACAACATTATTCAATTATTAAATACTACTGATTACATCTATATTTATTTTTCCTTAAAGTCCGCGTGAACCGGAAGTTGCAAACGACTTTTCTCCAAGGTTGTGACGTATTTTTCAGAGAGAAACAGAATACTAAATGAGGAAAATTAGTGGGTGTGGCTTTATTTTCCAACTAGCACCTGATTGGATCTAGAAAAGTAGGTGTTTAATGACAGATATCTCACAAACCCCATTTAGTGTTCTGTCCAATGGGACAGAAGTCTTTTGTGAATGCCTCAACCAAAAATGCACCTCCTCGCCATCTCTCCATTCACGCGCTGTCAATGCTAGCAAACACACAGGCAGCCTGTCTACTGTCGGTTGGAGGGGCGTGGTTACGAACGCTAAGCAGACACCCAAACCTACGTCATCAAGGAAGGTCCTCCAATGCAGAGGGGAGGGGCATTTTCAGATTTTGATTAAAGATTACAAAGCCAAAAAAACATTTTGTGTGGATTGACTTGCATGGATGAATTGTTCACCACAAAATGCTCAATTTAGGCAAACAAAGTACATATGGTCAATTTTGAGTTCAGTTAGACTTTAAAAGAAAATGTGATGTAAACAAATTTCAGAGTTACATTTTAAATGAGACTATAATGATAACACACATTTACTGCAAAGGACTGACAAATGTACAAACATACTGTATGAAACCATTCACACACTAACTCCTAGTATCTATCTAACTTAAAGAGGTGCCCACAGACAATGTATTAATGTATTCAGAAATGTTTATTGATTTGCCATTTTCCACCCACGATATTCAAACATATCATGACAACAAAGAATATTTTATACAAGAAGAGAGGGAAAATTATTCTGATGCACAACTTGTGCACACAGCACAAATGTTTCTAATGCTAGAGGAGGGAAGATAGGCTGCATTGAAAATATGCCAGATAAATAGATAAAGAAACAGGGCAAGAGAGACTGAGAGTCTTTATCAGGGGTTTTCCTACATTTTTTGCAAGTGATTTTACGGAATTGAATAATATCTGATGCAATCAGTGTTTTATGTGAGAACCACTAATGTGGTGGCTAATTCAACCAAAATATGTATGCCTGAATAACACAAAGCAGATTACTAATGTGAAGCACTGAATTGAACTTTATACTTTAAGAATTGTATACTTTAAAACACTATGAAAGAAATCAGAAACATGTCAACATTCTAAACCCTAAAGACGACAGAAAAAGTGCCATTTGCTGTGAAAACATGGTTATATTCATATTCAATAATCAGGCATGGGAATGAGGCAGTTTGTTGTATTTTTGGCATTTGCTTTCAGAGTTTAGGTAATCGGGATCCATTAATTATCACAAATGCCATAGTTAAACAACTGAATATGGTAAATTTGTAAGGGGAGGTACAATGTAAAATAAAAATGCTCACATCCACAGTTTAAAATATTTTAGCTAGCTTAATATAAATAAGACTGAAGTTCAAAATCAAGTGTCAAGTGCCTAGATCAATACAACTATAAAAAGGTTAAATATTAACTGACCGCAAGTAATCAACAAGCAACAATGTACATAAACTACCTCAAAAAAACTCGAAAAACCATTTGCAACATATCTATTGTCTAAAAAAATGTAAAAAAATAAATAAATAAACAGAAATAGTCAATATTTCCATGTCAGGCTATAGGAATATACTTTGTGTCATATCAAATCCACAAAGACAGAACAGTGAATTTTGAACATATATAAAGTGGAGGATGCATTAGGACTGGAGAGCATGTTAAGCTTCATGCATTGTCATGGTATGTGCAGATGCTATGCTTTTCTGAGGCCCCTCACCGGCTCGTTCTCTCATGCCTCCTTCTTCTTTAAAGGTGGATGTATGAAATATTAATGCTGCAGTACAACTGGCTGCAGGAGAGAGGCCTCTCTCTCGATATGTGTGCGTGTGTCAGAGAGACAGCTGGCTAACTCTGGCATTGCTGCTGTTCCAGAGACACCCGATCTCTACAAAGCTCCCCGACCTGCTGGGGCCTTCGCTGCCACTGCTACTGCAGATCATTTGAGAGTAAATACTCGAGAACACTGACTCAATATCAGCACAAGTTAGAATGGTATTACAATTAAGAGCTGTAGTTCTCAAGTGCTACTTGTATGTGTCACTATTTGCATATTCTTTCAAACAGCTAAAAGCCTAAACAAGTATAAATGACTCGATCTTTCTTGACTTATTCAAAGAAAATTGGTGAAATAAACTTGAACAGAGCCACTTGTATCATCAGCAGGCTGACTTTGAGGATGAGAGGATCAACCACATTTCTCAACCCTGGCGCATTTTCTTCTAAATGAATGACTGGTTCTTGCACATTTTGCGACACTTTCAAAGTGAAATGTCCAGTATGTGGTGCTAAAACCACATTAAGTTTTGTCTGAAACAGATGAACATGAATCTGGCAATGAATTATTACATTGGTTTTTGTACGATTTACGCAAGTTTGGAAATTAAATATGTGAATGGTGCTAAATAATTCCCCATCGCATTTGAAAATGACATACCTACGCGTACCCCAAACTTAAGCAATAGTGGTAACAAGATCAAACATGAGACCATACATTTGTTGAAGCTAGCTTGTTATTTTTGCTTGGTGTGCTTCTTTAGTCTTTTGCTCTCAGATCCATACCAAGCTTACCACATCACAAAACCATACATATAAAGCTGATTATCTGATGCAAATCTCAACATACATTAGTTTACAAGTGTTTAATGAAGGGTTTTTTTTTTTTTTTTTGCCAATCAGAAGCATCTTTCAAATCAACACAAAATACACATGAAAAATACCTTGACCAACCGCAGGAAAACAAACTAATCCTGATCAAACTGTGGTGACTTTAACAGTTAATAACATATTATAGCACAAAACAGCAATACATGAAAATGGAGGCCGCAGGTTATAAAGTTCTTAAGGGGAGTTTTGACACATCTCTCTAGAGGTTTAGCATTCAAAATCCCCAGGTCGTCAGCGTGCTTGACGCTTCAGAGTTCAATACAGTGAATGTGCTTCCTGCACATTATAATCAAAAGCAGGTCACTGCCCCAGGCACTGGCAGTTCATTTACACAGAATTCAAAGCAAATGCATTTGAGCAATTCAGTAACACTGGACTCATAATTTATAGCACATTATAGAATGTCAGAAAATATAACTATGGCTATATTATAGATTTAAGCCTTCCATGAGAAGTCTACTAAAGACAGAGGCTGGGGCTAAGCACATGTTACAAGAGTACAAAACAGACTACAGAATTAAGACTTGCTCCTAGCTGGTAAATGTCATATCCATGCAAGACACTGTCATTATCCATGCAGGCTACACACTGCAGCTAAATACAGTTGTAATTTCTCTTCTGAGTGCTTAATCCCACTCTGTAAACACAAGGTTTGGTTATTTATGGGAGTGACAACTGTATTCAACAACCAAAGTCACTTTTGCATCCTTTTAAAGTTTAAAAGCTTGCCATTTATAGGAAAAAGCAAGCAACAAAATGTATTATTAAGTCATATCTCTTTAGAGTAAAATACTGTGTAAAAATTAAACTTTCAATTTTGACAACATCAATATTATTAAAATGTATCAGGCTGGCTGGAGAGTGTATTAATTGGTCAACAATGACCTCTAATGAGGTGACGAGTCTGAACTCTGAGCTCTCTGTACACTGTACACAGCACACCCTAATCTGGATTATCAACTAAATTAGATGTGTCGCTAATCCGCCATTGCCAAACTCTTGCCTTAACCACTTGATTTCAGATAGGCGGGAAACACAAACCAGTTGGGCTACCTTATCGGGACGTCCCCTTTGACCCATGCATCCTCTACTATTATCTAGCTAGATTTTTTTTTTTTTTTTTTTTGAGAAATATACAATTCAGTTATTTCAGACTACTGCAGTTCAAGGTTCATGCATGAAAAAAAATATATATATTTTAGCAGTGTAATAATTATTTTCAAGAGGGTCAACTTTTTAAAGTTGGTGTGCAATAAAATTATTTTCTTAATGCATATTAATATTACTGTAAGTGATTAATTCATGCATGTTATTTTTCATTCTTCTTGTGAAACAACATAATTTTCTCTGGGTGAACTATGCAGGACTTCTCCAATCATTAAATCCAGTCCACATATCAAGATCCAATCAACAACCAGCGAACTGAACCAAGTCCTTGCCCTACATTTTCTTTAAAATTAATGCTTCCATTTCATCATAATTTAAAAAGACTTTTCATTAAATTACTTTCTGGTCATAATTGATTGAGGTGCATTTTACGCAATCAAATTTTTCTTCGGCACAGATTTCACTCATGTTCAAGCTGGTCAAGTGAATTCACTGACTGCACTGACCATCAGAAACCTGCTTAGTTTAAATTTAACATTTTGCTAAAATTTCAGTAATGAACCTTCATTTTCAGGTGCCTGAAATGTTGTTTGAAAACCCTTCTAAAACATATTTGTATATTGAAGCCTTTTTATCAGAAAAACTATGAAAACACTGATAAACAAAGAGACAAAAACAAAGAAAACTCTTCAGACGTTTAGTGATAATCTAGCATGGCTACTGTGCAAAAATAAAAATAAATCTGTACGGGGGAGATCACTGTCAAGTCAATGGCCTCAGAAAACAGTTACATAATAAAACCAAATCACAAAAGAATGTCTTGCTTACTCGGGTCGATTACAGAAAAACATCAACACGCAGCAATCATAAGTATCTCGTGTGGCCTTCCTCGTTTGAAACATTAACTATTTTGCATCCAGAAGACGCCAGTGGTGGGCTTCTACTAGCAGGCTGTGTTTACAGATATGCCAAGTTTGTTAACATACGTACTGTATGCAAACAGGTTACTGCTGGGGTCATTACAAGCTTGCAGGAGCAACCCACAAGACTGACCTGTCAAAACACTGGACTTTTTGTCTGAAAGTTCAGTAGGAACGTCCACTCACCCTTCTGAAGGACTTGCACGATCCGGTTAAATGAGTGAAAATCTCAGCGGATTTATTCTCGAATGCGTTTACATTGCATCAGTGCATTCTGCATGCCTTGCTAGTCGACATGAATTCACATGGCACTCTCACATTCACATGAGCGCCCCGTGCCTCATCAGCCTGAGAAAAGAGTAAACAGATGCACATATGAGAGTCAGACTTCAAAGTGTCCCTAAAAGTAG
This sequence comes from Carassius auratus, assembly GCF_003368295.1. NCBI lineage: Eukaryota > Metazoa > Chordata > Actinopteri > Cypriniformes > Cyprinidae > Carassius > Carassius auratus. The sequence goes on from NC_039280.1 coordinate 10,073,886, forward strand.
GAGGCAGGTTGCCTTCGGTGACTCTCCTCGTAGTCGCAGTTGCAAGACATTGGATTCGAATGATAGGTTGTTCTGTGAGACGAGGCGGAGTCCCAGTTCTGGCGCCCCGCCCCCTTTGGTAGAATCAGCCAACCAAAATGCAGAACAGGCTGCTGTTCGTCATGTTATTTAAAGAACCTAACAGACTAGTAATGTGGTGTTTACAACACGATGAAAAATCAGCCTAAAAACCATTTCACTCTGACAAATTATACACGAGAAACATATCTACAATTTAAAATGTATATTTAAAATATAGAATGCTTATATAGTTTGCAATGGGTCACTGTAATATCTACTTGAAGTGTCGGTGGTAAGTTTCAGATTGCCAGGTTTGAGTTCATCAAGTGGCGGAACTGAGAAAAGGCAGCATGCTCTGGCAAGATGCCCACCGACAGCTTGGCTCAATCTTTTTTCTTACAAGTTCAATCTCTACTGCATAACAGGAAATTGAGTGTTCAAAAAAGCCTGCCACTGCGGAAAATAGACATTAACTAAAAAGCAGGGAAAGTGGCAAAGATGTTTTCTCTCACATGCTTGATCGTCGGTGAATTCACCAGCAAAGATAATACTGATTTTTACTAAATGGGACAAAGGGCCAAGAAAGTCTACATACATTGTATGTGTGTGTGTGTGTGTGTGTGTGTGTGTGTGTGTGTGTGTGTGACACAGCCGATGGTGCGTGGTCTGAGGGAATAAGTGCAAACATTCATTAATCTTGGAGTCTGACATTGGATTTCAGGTGTTCAGGGTAAAGCTTGCTGTCATGACAGACTGGTCATTATCTGCTTACCATAACCTCCCTATTATATTGTAGGTCTCTTAGAAATAACAATATTTATGACAGCATAAAGTGTATAATGTAAGTGTAATGTTGTCATAATTCTCATTGAGAAAAGGGACTTCATAAATCACCATAATGAAGCAAATCCTCATTTATTATTAACAGTACTTTTACAAGAAGAAGAACAAAAATAACATGTATTTTTGCAGTGCATGGACATAATATTACAAGATGTTGTGCTTACATGTCGAATAAGCAATGGTAAGTAGTGCCTGAGGACAATCACACCCAGTATTTTACTCAAACAGAGAAAGAACTTTACAAGAGGAAATAATGCCATCTGGTGGTTGGAGAATATTATTGCAGTTTTAGGCAGTTCAATTCTGCTTCTCTCTGTCTCGATTAAAGTTGCCTGTCTGTTCACTTCTGGTTTAAAACACGTTAGACAACAAAAAAAAGCACAGCAGACTCTAGATGTTGCTTATAATGCACAGATTACTGTACTAATGAGTAAACAAAATATATGTTTAGAAGCATGTTTACTTTAAACATCCCATAATAACGTTTATAGATGCCATATTTTGGAATGGAAGTCAAAATTTAACCAGTTGTTCTACAAAGTAAACCATCAAATACATTTAATGTAAATCTGGCACAGATATCAGATTTGTGACTATATTAGGAGGGAGTTATATGGAGAGAGCTCATCTTTCTTAAGCAAGACAACAGCTGCAGGATGTGGTTAGATTTGACATAAGGTCAGACATTTGTTTGCCCTCTATCTCATTGTATTACTTTTACAATGATTTTAACAATACCATACCTTTAATGCAAGCTCATTCATAAAGTTCTTTTCAGTGTAGAAATAATTTTTGTAACTATCTGGGGCCTTAAATATGAATTATATTCACATTTTGTCCAAGCTTTCTCACAGTGGGCTTCAATGTATAATAGTAACGGTTTGGCAGCTGTGAAATTGTATTCTTGGAACAGTATAGTTGAGGTTCAGGGGAAAGCAGCAACAGACAGATAAAAAGAACTGAGATTTTCATTTCTTAGAGTTATTTAAATTGGGGCAAAATGTATAGGTGAAATGCTAAAATTATGGGTTATATCATTTGAATATTGCATTAAATTCCAGAGCGCAGAAATGGAAGAAAAGGATAATCCTCAGAAAAAAATGTGGCAAATGCTGAAAAACTGCAAATGTTAATTATGGTAATGATAAAAATACAAAATTGCTTTTAAAATGACAAACAACAATAACATACAGCAATAATAATTGGATCATTCAATAAAAATAATAATTTTGTGTCCTTCATGAATATATGTGAATAATAAAAGTAATATTTTAATAATATTTAATAATATTTAATAATATTTTATTAATATATTATTACAAATGACAATAGATATATAAAAATACAAACAATATTATAAAACAATATAATATAATGGACATATACTTTATTTTTCTCTTTAGTACAATAATTTATATATTATATATTATATATATTAAACCTATTATATACAAGTACATTCAGAAATTACTTTTTACTCATGAAACATGTTAGGGTTCTTTGGCTAAATAATGTTACAACAAGCCTGCTTGATCAATAACCAAAGAACAATGCCAAAATTATTCAGCAAAATAAGATTTTCTTATCAAAGTGATAAATTGTTGTGTTGTAAAAATGTGTACACTCTCCTGAAAGTTATTTTTGATCAACAGCTAAGTATATTGAACCAAAACTTTTAAAGAAAATTAATTTCCTGACGATTAAAAGTGTTATACATCCCAATTAATCATACTCAGATTTAATGCTGGCAGCATTGGAAGCACTTGGGAGAGAACTGTCAGGTGACTTATTTTTTAGCATAAAAGAGGACAATGGTACAAAACGATTACCAAATTATTGTTTTAAGTGTGTAAATAGTGCAGAAGTAGCACCAACATTCAAAAACAATGGACTTTTGATAAGGTTCCTGAAGCACTCAGGTCTACACTTTGTTTTAATTTAGTGATGAGTGAATTTGTGCTACAAAAAAAGGCAGGAGAAATAACATGCTCAAGTGTCTCAGAGCCGACAAAAGCTATGAAAAATGCAACACTTTATCTCACAGAGTATAATGCAGCCTGCAGAAGTGACATGCATGGTTGTTGGCGCAACTAGAATTACCTACTGTAGCAAAGCCAAATAAACTCATTTAACCTCTTCCAAGGCCCATATTTACAAAAAAGAGACTTCTGGGAATCCCAACTCTGGTCTCAAGAGACCAACTCAATCATTTCTGATCCAAAAGCATCCAAGATGTTCTGGTGTTGCTATAGAGCAGCAGTATGCAGGGAGAAGTGCTTGGTACCCACAGCGACATTCATTTGAAGTAAAGCTCTTATATGAATGAGTGCTGAAGGTGTGAGGGAGTTTGTGCTTTATCAATGCTGGCATGAATTCACACATTACTGTGTGAAAACTTGAAATAGAAGATGCCACCCTCCCCTAATTCCCTGCATTAGGGCATTTTTAAGCATGACAACAAATATATTCATTCTACAAAGGTGAAAATCTTTCAGTGGACATGTATTTCACTTAATCTTAATGCTTTTGAGCAGCTGTGGGGGATTCTGTAGAGACGAGCTGAGCAAAACTCCCCATTATAGACCTGAGCATTTAAGGAGCTCGTCCTCCAGGAGTGGACAGATATGAGAAATTTGTCATGAACTTGAACACTCAGTGCCAAGAAGGGTCAGAGCAGTATACTTTAAGTTCTGGAGGACATACTAAGGACTAGAATATTATACATTTTCTCAATTAAACCTATGGGTGTACTCATTTTTGCCATCCTTCATTTAAACAAAATTGCCTAATTTACTTATCTTACAGAAAATATTGGCATATATTTTGTTGTTTTTATTAAATGTTTAAATTTTGCCTACTTTCCATCAATTATATAAGTGATCATAGAAAATACATCTTTTACATTTATTCAGAGGGGGTGTACTCATTTATGCTGTGCAATGTGTGTGTGTGTGTGTGCAGTGTGTATAGGCTTGCCATTGTTTATAAAGCATGCATAGACAGCTAGACAGCTAGATAGATAGATAGATAGATAGATAGATTTTTTTTACATTTACTAACACACAAAATAGGAACATATAAAAAAAAATCACCCAATAATAATAATAATATGCATGGATATCAGCAACCCTTTGCCTTGTTGCATCATTTCATCTTGGTCCAGGAGTGCGCATGTCCTGGATCCTCATCTTTAAAAGACCCCTCGTCATTGGTAGATGCAGCACATGTCTGTAAGTGCCGGCTGGTTTTTACAAGCGCTCTCCAGTCCGCTCTATTCCAAGCGCGCACGCGGCTGATGAGAAAAGCCCGGCAGCCTACTGCTTTTAAACGTGTGGAAAGACTGAGCGTGTAGAGAAAAACATGGAGGAGAAGAAGAGCGAAATCAATGGACACGCCGGGCACAAAAGCCCGTTACCAGCGGTATCGATAAAATCAGAAAAGAACAGCTTTAAAAACCGGTTAATGGTCTTCCTCAAAAGAAACCTCCTAGTGATATTAACGGTGTCCGGGGTTCTGGTGGGCGTCGGGTTCGGGATGATGGTCCGGAACATGAACCTAACCCGAGCGCAGATGACTTACTTCGCCTTCCCCGGAGAGATGCTGCTGAGGATGCTCAAGATGATCATCCTTCCTTTAGTGGTTTGCAGTCTGATCTCTGGCGCTGCGAGTCTGGACACGCGCTCGCTGGGGAAGCTCGGAGGGATCGCCGTCTCTTACTTTCTGGTGACCACTCTGATCGCTTCATCCATCGGGGTAGCCCTCGCCTTCATCATCAAACCCGGCGTGGGAGCGGGAGCGCTGAACACCAACAACTTGGGGCTGGAAGGCGTGAGCGCCAACAAAGAGACAGCGGATTCGTTTTTAGACCTTGCAAGGTATTATTTGGTAATGGAAATTAAAACAATAATAACAATAGCCTGTCTTTCAATGTGAGAAATGCAGCAGTCCACTAGCTATATAGCAGCGCTTAAACCGCGCGTGCAAGTGTCTGTGATGATTAGCTGTGTGAGTGCAACACTTATGAATGCAAAAGACGTGAGAGCAGAACATGTGACAATTCATTCTTTACATCTTTCTTTTCTTTTTTAGGCATTTAAATTACAAATTGATTTGTATTTAATTATTGCATAGACAGGGAAGAGAAAGTTGTATCCCACACAGTGAGTTCAGCAAAGCGGAGCAAATATGATTGATAAGCTTAAAAACTTACTAAGCAATTAATAACTGTCAACAAAAATGTTGTTAAATTTATTTAAGACAGTCTGCTTTAAACATGTCAGATAGTGTGACATTTTATAAAACTGTTCTGTTGGATTTTAATCATTAATTATTATAAATTATTAGTTATACTGGCATACATCATGTCATACAACAAGTTAGAAGCCAGGATATTTCATAACGGCCCAATTGTTGCTGTGTTATAGGACAGAAATAAGGCTATATATCTGTTACTTTTCAGATGGTGGGTTTTACATTAAAATTTTTATAGTAAAAAAAAAGGTTCATATGTTTATGTTCAGTCATTTCAAAGAACCAATTCATGAGAACATTTCAAATGGCACTTTGAGGCTTTTGCATCTGAACTCTTCAAATAGTCTTAATAGTCTTTAGCTGCTCCAAAACAGACTACCATCTGGTGGGGCTGTGATCGACGAAGACCTGGATCAAACTGGTTAGAGCTGATAGACCATCATGGAGTACAAACAAGCACCAAATTTGCACACACAAAAAAACATTTAGTTTTTCCATCAGCAACATACATTTGAAAATTAGATTTTTCATAAAAGAAAAACACTTTTGAGGATTTCTTTTTAAATATTTTTTTTTGTAAATTCCAGCAAACATCCTTCTTTTTTACCAATCATAAATTACATCACAAAAAATACACTTTTTAGTTGTTCAATCTATGTGGGACAATGTCTTGAAACCTGAAAATCTTGAAAACCTGAGACCTGTTAAAAAGTTTTTCTTGTTGCAATATAAATCTGCTATGCAATTATGTAATAATCACTTGAAGAACATCTGTAACTGTAACTGTAAGAAAATACATTTCTTTTGGCCTCATAGTTCACAGGGTTACTAGATTAATCCTCTTTTTAACGCAGGTCATATGACGAATAAGAACTCAACTCAGTTTAGTTTAAAATAATCCATTCTGTTGCCCAAGTGAATGATTTTGGATATGGATTTGCAGATACAAATATGCAAAACTTCCTTTGTGGGTCACTCATGCTGCGACCTGGTGGGAATTTAGCAAAGAAACATCAGTGGTGTCCATCTGGGATGATAAGAGCTTGTTTTTACACATGTCTGCATCACTGGTTTATCTTTCTTGCTTGTTTTTCCTTTTCAGAAACCTGTTTCCATCCAACCTGGTGGCTGCAGCTTTCCGCTCAGTAAGTTAATTTTTTTCCTCCAGGTGTCACAAAAACACATACACACTCACACAAGCAGCAGATATGTTCAAAATGAATATTTGTAGACCATTTCCTCCATGTTAACAGCTCCTTCATCTCTTATTGAGAGAGTCACAAAATGGAGTAACCATTTTTGTCCCTGCTCAATAAATACCTCCCATCCTCTCTCACCACTAAGCAACCAGGCAGTTACCATAGCAGGCTGATTCCATTCTTTGGTGCCTGGCAACCTGGCTTGGTTCAGTGGGTTGTACCACACAGGCAACTGCTCAACAGTGAGCACGCTCTGCTCAAAGAGAGGTCAGGAGGTTCGGTGGCCAGGGTGGGAGATAATATCTCTGTGCCTAGACCGAAGCATGTGGACAACCCCATTGACACAAACCTAACGGGCACCCAGTTATCAATTTGTAAAAAAAAAAGATGTTTTTGCAAAGGCCAAAGTAGATTTAGAAAGAGAAACAGGGTCATTAGGTGCAGATGGGATGTTTCTTTATCCAGTAGGATTTCCATCGACATTTACCTGGATGGAGGCCAGAAAGGCTTTAAAAAGGAAGAGACAGAGACTAGCAGGATTAATACAGAAATGCCTGGGAATGATTTAGATTTTGTTATCACTGAAACATCAGATTTAACAAACACTTTAAATTAAACAGTGCCGATTTTTAATATGTAAAAACAAGTTTTTCTATAAAAACATGCCATCTAGCTTGTATTTTTTTTACTACGCAAAAAATATATATATATTTTTTACTAGTGCTGTCAAACGATTAATCACGATTAATCTTATCCAAAATAAAAGTTTTTGTTTACATAATATATGTGTGTGTGCTGTGTATAATTATTATGCATTTATAACTACACACATACAGCATATATTTTGAAAATATTTACCTGTATTTACATGTATATATTTATATTTATAAAATGTATATAAATATATATTTAATATATAAACGTAACATATTTTTCTTAATTGTATACATGCATTTGTGTGTGTTTATTTATACTTAATAAATGTACACAGCACATACACATATATAAACAAAAACAATTATTTTGAATGCAAGTAATCGTTTGACAACACAATATTTTTTAACCATTAATTTCAAATTCTTACCTATTCCATTTCTTCTTTTGAGATAGTAAGGATTGACAAAAACTAAACAGAGTGCTCCTGCTCATATAATTGGAGTTTCTGAGGAACAGGGGTTCTGAATAGTAGGGTTGTGGGGGATCACTGTCATTGTCTCTGTGTACGCCAGTCTCAAAGTCCTTTTCAGCTAAACTTTAAATGCTGCTTTTGTGAGTATTTTGGCACTAGAAACAGGCTCAGTGCAGACAAATAATCAAATGCATCACAGTTCATGAAGCTGCACACTGGAATGGATTGAAATCGGTCAGAATAGCATTGTGATAAGCACTGCATGTAGCTCATGATGTTCGCCTTCTCTGTCTTTCACTTTTGTCACAGTATGTCACTGATTACAAGACAATTCTTGTTGGAAATGGAACAAATGGAACCATCAACTACCAGAAGGTACATAATCTCTTCATTTTCTAATAATATTTGATTATTATTTTATAATAATTTAAAATATATGTAATTATGTGTTATTTAGCATTAGGTCCTTCCTTTTCCTATGTTAAGAATGCATCGTCAAATACATAATTGTCAACACACACATCATGCCACTTGTTGAAATGTCATTTGAACCCAGTAATTTTGTGCTTCTTAAAAAAATAAAACTCAAGTCCAATTGGGGCCTCTTGGCTGGTTTTATGTCCAACCACTCAGTATGTTGGCCCTTTGGCAGCCTTGAATGAGCTTTCTGTTTGTTTGCACAGGGCCAGGGTTGACGCAGCCGGTTTTGCTGCTCCTGTCCCACTGAGCAATGTTGCCAACTTATTTCAGCGAAAGTTGCTACAGGAAGGTTGATTTGTTGCTAAAAGTTGCTTAATTATGTTGTGATGTCATTGCATAATCACGACGCAAAATTGTGTCACAACATCAAATCTCTAGATTTTTTTTTTATTTAGATTTGTTTGCAAAAAAATTAAATGCATAATATAATATTAAAATATAAATGACTGTATTTTAAAATAAATTGAATTATTGAACACTAAGAATTTAAGTAATTGTTTTATAGCTAGTAAACTAGTTATGGCCTACTAAACATTCTAAACAATTATGCTTTAAGCAGTGTACTAGAAGTTTGTACACTCTAAGATAACTCTGTAAAATTAGGGCACAATCAACAGTATTGTTGTGAAAGGATTTTCAGTATTGTTTATTTTTTTACCTGCATTTTAAATGACGCATTGTGTTTTCAGGTTACAGTTGATAATGGATAATATCCTGGAAAATTATTATATCTTTTCCATTTTTGATCAACAATCGCAGGGACAAGCTACTAACAAGGTGTATCATAAACGAACAATTATTAAATTATTATTATTAAATTGAACAAATGAAAATAGCAGTTAACTCAATTTACAGTCAGTTAAATTCCATTCCCACAAGCAGGCAGATCAACATGAAAATTATGAAAGATTATGTCCTACCACTTGCAATTTAATGTTTAAATCTATTCCATAAAGGTTTCCTTTCAAATTCAGTAGTAATTATGCAAAAATTAGAAAAAAAAGCTGACCTCATGCATCTGAACTACACTATGTACTGCTCTATGTGATTAACCTTTGTATAAATTATTGGGTCTTCATTACATCCTGGCACAGCTAAAATGTCTCATATCTGCTGGTGCATGGGCAAATATGTGGGCAATCCCTCAGAACGCTTGAGGTCCATAATTGCATAAGTAGGGCTTACAGAACAGCCAATGCTGTGTGCCAAGTGATGAACCATGCCTGGATGTGTGATAAAGCCCAGAACAAGAGCAGGATTCAGTTGAACGGTAGCTCAGTCCCATCAGATCTTCATCACCCCATTGCCACCACCACTAAGGAAAAGTCAGACTGAGAGCCAGGCTTTATCATGTTTTGTCTTTTAAAAGCCTCTCGTCCATGCACAATCATATCCAATTCAGTGACAAGGAATATGAGTGGGAACAATAGTTAATATAGGCTAATTAGCTAAATCTGCATTTATCAGAGCACATTTTGTCACATTTTGTTGCTTAATACAATGTCAGCTTCTAATTTAGTTTACTATTGCATTGTTTACCTTTGACCAACTATGTGCTTCCACGAAAAGGGAATGGTAATATCATAATATTTTATTATTCACTTATGTAAGCCAAAGACAAACATGTTCTGGTGGTTTTCAGGTTCCCTATGGAACAGATGCAGATGGAATGAATATTCTGGGCCTTGTTCTCTTTGCTATGGTTTTTGGAGTTGCTTTGAGAAAGCTTGGTGCAGAAGGAGAAGAGCTCATTCGCTTTTTCAATGCATTCAATGAAGCCACCATGGTACTGGTGTCTTGGATCATGTGGTAAGTAATCTATCTAATCAATCTATCTATCTAATCATATTTAGTTCTGAAAACTCAAAAAATGTAAAACTTTTATATATCATAAAACTTAAGTTGTACCATGCACATCATGTATGATATATTCTGTTGTTTTGTCCTTCAGGTATGTGCCTTTTGGCATCATGTTCTTGGTTGGCAGTAAGATTGTGGAGATGGAAGATGTGGTTCTGCTGGTCACTAGTTTGGGGAAGTACATTTTTGCTTCTATTCTGGGCCACATAATCCATGGTGGCATCGTCTTACCTCTTATCTACTTTGGGTTCACTCGTGCAAACCCCTTCAGTTTCCTGTCTGGCCTCATCACACCTTTCACCACTGCCTTTGCTACCTGCTCCAGGTATTTTGTCATATTTCATATATTTCTATAGTCCTATAAAGATGTTCATTTGACTCCCAGAATGTGGCTAAAAAGCATTGTTCCATTTTTTCCTGGAATCGCTATAGTCATGCTAAATCATTAGTAGTGTTGCTGATATGCAAAAAATTTCCACATGTAGAATGGCTATGACCATATTACATCTAATTCCCTGTTACATACTTATACCCTTTGTGTTTTCTGTGCCTGTGCAGCTCAGCGACACTGCCTACCATGATGAAGTGTGTGGAGGAGAACAACGGTGTCGACAAACGAATCAGTCGCTTCATTTTACCGATTGGAGCCACTGTCAACATGGACGGAGCAGCCATTTTCCAGTGTGTTGCAGCTGTGTTTATTGCCCAGCTCAACAACGTTGAGCTCAACGCAGGACAGATCTTCACAATCCTGTGAGTGTACATCGCTATGAGGCCTTTCTTCAATCAGCAGGAGTATTGATAGATACCCTGAAACATTCCTGTATCTATATTGCGTACATGCAACATTCTCTATATCTAAACAAGGCAGCGATGCTAAGCTTGATTTAAATTTACAAGCAACACACACCCTCCCTCTGGAGCCTGTCCCAGTGTGCAAGGTTACGCTGTTGAGTGTGTAGCAAGCATTATAGAGCTGAGGCTCTGATGGAGGTCTGGATGATGATAAATGAGCTATCACCATCCTGGCTGTTAGAAACATGGCACTTAACTCCAGGGAATTTGTTTCTGTAATAAGTGAATCGTTATTCACTTAGGAAAAAGCATCTGCTAAATGACTTATTTGCTTATTCAAAGGGTGACAGCCACTGCCTCCAGTGTGGGGGCAGCAGGTATTCCAGCTGGAGGGATCATCACCATCGCTATCATTCTGGAGGCCATAGGTCTGCCCACCCATGACCTGTCACTCATGTTGGCTGTGGACTGGATTGTGTAAGACAGTGTTTCCCACACATTCTCAAAAAAAAAAAAAAATTTTCTAATTCTGATATATCTTTGCTGCCTATATTTATGTAAAACATCATAAGAGCCTTCTAAAGCTTCTTATCAGAATTAAAACTATAACATTAACATGCATACAATATATAGGCCTTAAATAATCTGTTGGGTTAACAAACTGTGTCTGATGTGTGATCAGAGACCGAACCACTACTGTTGTGAACGTGGAGGGGGACGCACTCGGTGCTGGCATTCTCCACCACATCAATGAGCAAGAGATGAAGAAACGAAGAGAACAGGAACAGCATCAAGAGGAGCAGGAACTGCAGGAGGTGAAGGTGGAGGTGGTGGCTAATGTCAAAGCAGAAGAGGAGACCTCCCCTCTCGTCACACACCTGAACCAAGGAGACAGTTCCTCGCATGAAACACTCGACAAGGACGGTGTGGAGTCTGTGCTGTAAAGCGCTGACTGTGGTCTCTTCTCTTTCTTCTTCACTCTTTCACTATCTCACTCCTTTAAAAACCACTGTAGACATGATGTTACCACCAGTGTGAAGTTTACATCAAGCATAAAGTTTATTCAGATCTGTGACTGGAACACTAATGGTCAGTTTGCTCTTTTACATTTAGTACTTGACAGGACAGGTTCTGTTATGATAATCTTATCCACTTGTGCCAAAATGATTTCATATTGTCATTTTTGTGTTTGGGAATATGACCCAGATTATGTGCAAAGTCTAAAAGGGAACATTTCCACTCTGTGAGCAGATATCTGGGAAAGAGATGGATAGTAATGAAAATCATTCACTGACTGACCTCTTGCTCTGTTTGTTTGCTATATTTTAACTGGCTGTGTGAAACATTAACTAATTTGAAGATAGACAGAAAGTATTTGCTGTAAATATCTGTGTCCCTAATGGCAAATCCTGTTGCATTGTGGTATTGTCCGTTGATTTATTGGGGACTGTATCAAAACTGTGCATGTGTGCTTGTGCAATACTCTAGCAGATTCTGAGCTTGTGCTTTATGTTTTTTTAGTACTGTCAGATCTGGTGAACTTTAAATTATGAGTGAACATAAAGCTCACCCTGTGTCCCAATGTGCATACTATCCATCCTATCTGCCCTAAATAATATTGAAAATTACTAATATCACATAGACTTTATGATGGATAGTTTGCACATTGGGACAAGGGTCAGAGATTGAGACAAAACTCAGGGTCACAGGTGATATTCAACCTGATGATGATGAGAGACACACTGGAGCTCAAACATTTCCTTATAGACCTCCATTCTTTACATCAAAAATACATGTTGTGGACCCCAGAATATTATCCATGGTATCTAGTGACACTTAGTGGTCGATGGAATTATAAACATTGACTTTGTCTAGGTTTTATTTTTATTTTTTGTACATTCAATGCCCAGCTTTTTAAGTTTGGCCATTAGTTAAGAAGTAAACGATTTTAAAACGAATTTGATAAGTATGAATGAGTTTAATTTATTCTAATTGTTTAGCCTTTTGTACCGCTTTGAGAATTATTTTTCGTAATCTGTTGCAATAAAAAGATTCAGATGTTAAAGGGTTTATACGAACTCTAAAAGCTGTTAATTATTACGTGATTAGTGTGTTTTATATGCATTTACTCCTTGTACTTTTTCACTCTCTTTTAACTGTTATCTTGTTACCGTCGTGTCAGTCTCTGCTTACCATTAAATTAAAAGTATCTGATTTACATGCAGTTTGACGATTTTTATGCAGTTGTATTGTTAAGAGAATCTATTCTTAAATCTACATTGAATGCATACTCCTTTATTTGAGATGGATAATTATTTTTGGTAACTAATAATGTAACTGTTTCCTGTGAGGATACAAACAGATTGTCCTCTAGGAGGCGCTTACACGTCGCTTTTATCCCTCACTGGAGACTTTTATTGACTAACGTGTTATCTGTAATCAACACGTCCAATCTTTAATATAATTCAAAGGATTTACAGTGAATATATTAAATGAAATCATTCACAGCAATTTCTATAAAGTTATTTTTAAATCCTCATTCTAAAATCACAAACGACTGTTATTGGCCGTTTATGACCAGCGATGAGAAATGTAACAGACGAGGCGTGACAAGACGCTATTTCAGCGGTTTCATGACTGAATAATGACCATGAAAAAAATATAATAAAGCTCTCTGCCAGTGTCTCCCCCAAATAAGTGGTAATTTAAGCCACATTATGCGCATGCGTATTAATATGAAACTTGATTCGGTGTGACTGAACCATAGACAGTAAAAGAACTGAACTTTGGCTCGTTCGGTTTCGTGACGCCATTGGCTGGAAGCGACAGTCTCGCGCTGCTCGACCCGCCTCCGTGTTAAGAACCGTTTCCTCCATCGCTTGGATTCCACAACAGCAGGGTTTTATTTATCGCATCATATCTCTAAACTATAAACGTAGTTCGTGGAGCTGTCGAGGGATTTCCTTAGTCCAAACCGGTACGTAAATACAGTTTATGATCAATTATGCAGGGTTTTCAGCTGTGAAAGCCAAGTGAAAGTGATGTGGACAGAAGTGTGAAGCTGCTGTATGACACATTCATATTCTTCCTGGCTGATGATACATAGTAGCTTAGCATCACTTTGTGTGCTGCCGCTGGCTGTGAAATGCATCTCATCTGTCATTTCATTGCTGATGCATATGTAACTCAAGAATAATTGTAAAACATTTTCCGTACAAGAAAGTTATTAATTAATTCACTATAAATACCTTTCCCAGGCCACGCATTCTCAGTGTGCACGTTCATTCTTGTACTTATGTTCGTATACACTTGAGTTCAATTTAAGCTTTCCTTGTTTTATTAAATCCCGCAACTGTTAAATGAACTGCTTCCTCAGCCTACATTTGTATAGTTTGCACAGTGTTTGCATATAGTGTTTAATTTCAGAATCACTGAGAACTGCAGGTTGTGGCTTGCAAAACAAACAGATTGTATATTTTATTGAGATTTGTACTATGTTTGAAATGATTTAACAGTGTTCCCAGTGTTAAATCAGAGGAAATGTATAATGTAGACACTGCCTTCTTTAGGCATTTGTTTGATGACCAGGTTGCCATCTTAACTGTCTATCAAGCCTATATAACCTTCTATAGCATTTGAACTGTTTGAATTGATCTAGTGTCACTGTAGCCCAAGGATCAGTATCGGAACAACTTGGCTGACTTTTATGTCCACAAATAACCGAATTCAGACATGTAGCCCTGCAAACTGTCAGCAGTTATGAGAACCCTGTCAGCAAGTGTCATATTAAAATTAAAAGGAACTGCGTGAGGGTTCAGTGGTGAAGACACGTGATTGTCTTTGTTTGCAGGCAGGCTATGATTTAAATGTCCCCCACGTGATCACCTCTAGTGACATGCCATTTTCTGTCGGTTGCCATGGACACCAGTCGAATCAGCCAATCAAAAAACAGATACAGTCTAGTATTCCACAGAGAAATAGTACAAGAAACTGCTTTGTTTGCACGCTGTTGCATTTATCAGCATTCATCTGACACATAATCCTAAAAAGTCTAGATATATTTTGCCACTGCACAGTTTTATTATATTTAATTACTAAATAATTTTTCATAACATTTAATTAATTTATCATGTAGCTTTTAACTAATTTATTTATTTTTTACTTTTAATTTAAGATTTTTCATAGATAAAATCTGTTCGTAGTAGTAGTACTCTTTTAGTTAGAGATGGACAAGTAGCATTCATGAATTTCAGGCAAGCCTGAACATGTAGCCTTAATGAGATTGCTTATGCAGATCTGAAAGTAACTCTATTTGAGTAAACAAGCCATCTCATGTTAGACCACACTTATCACAGAGCTTATTCAAGTGGTGTTTAATACACAGTGTATTTATGTTTTAGCTGTCACTCAGGCCAAATGAGGAACCACAGAATTTGGATGTGTTGCAATGGCTCTCGGAGTTGACAAGGCATTATCAGAAACCTCCTCACAAATGGAGAACACGAGCCATGGGAGGTGGAAGACCAGGATCCCGGAGGTGATTCACAGCAGGCAAACTAGACCCCTCGGTCACAGAGCTGTTGAGAGGACAAGGCATACAAATGTCCAGGAGGCCAGGGACTCATACAAAGAGAGGAGTGGCAGCAAAAAGACGGTCACTATGGCACCTGTTTCCAGGTATATGCCAGACAAAAGCCTCTATATCATGAGAAAACCACTGATCTCAACACAATGGCAGGTGCCCATCCTGAAGAACTCATCTACACATGAAGACTCGGAGAGGGTAAGAATCTAATGAAACAAGTCTTAGTGAGCTGTAGAGGATTTTTTACTGAATTTCCAAATTTGTACAGAATTTAGCATCTAAGATGGTTGCCAAATAAAACCTTCCAGTTTTGAATCAGATTCGTTTAGTCAGTTAATCATTCAGAGCTGTTACTGGGTCACAACTGACTCCCTAACTGAACCTGGAGTTTGGTTATGTCTGATGCTAAATTAATTCAAAGATTCTCTAGCCTAGTCATCAAAAATCCTGAAATAAAAATCACGTTTTCTAAAAAAAAAAAAAAAAACTAGTAAGCAACAGTCTTTTCAACACTGATAATTATAAGAAATGTTTTTTTGAGCACCAAATCCCAAACTTTTGAAATGGTAGTCTGTGTTTAATTACAGGATCCAGTGGCTCCCTGGTCATGGGTTAGGCTGTATCCCAGGATTTCCTCTTAACCATTTCCTTGTTTTGTCTTTTTTTCCCTCAGATCAGTTACAAAGCAGATTCCCCTAAAGAAAAGGATAAACGTCTGTCAAAACAGTCATTTAGACGTATCCCAGAAGATACTCCATTTTATAAATCTACCCCACCATTATCCAGAGAAGACCTGGATACCTCCATGAGCTTATCAGACCTCAGACTGTGGTCATGTGATGAGGATCCTATTTTTAACACTTCAGCTGCCAAACGCAGTCTGTCCAGTCCCCCCTCAGCTTCTTTGAGCCTCACAGCACCCTCAGTGCCTAAGTGGACATCCACTCCTAGAAGCACTTCTTATCCGTCCAAGTCTCATTACACAAGAAAGGTAGAAACAAGACCAGCTGAGATGATGGACAGAGGAAGAGATTCTCTTCTTAACCCAGGATCTTACAGTAAGAACTGTCAACATGGGTTCAAACACATGTCACCTTATCAGGCCAACTACTGGGCCTGTGCCATCCCCAACTCGATGCCACCCTCTCCGAACCGTAAATCCCCCAGTTGGGATCCTGAAAAGGAGTACCAGGAGCTCCTGGACTACACGTACCCTCTGAGACCCACCATGGCTGGTACATTGGGTTCATTAGAGGTGGATCTTCTCTTGCGAACTGATCCGTTGTTGCAAGACTCGGGCATTGAGTTGGACCACTCTTCCACTCTGTCTTGTTTAGACCTGTCCTATACAGGGACTCGACAGGAACAGTGTAGCCCAGGAACAGCGCAAAGGTCAACTAAGTTTTGTGCTCTTAACAAGTCACATTCGAAGTCCTTAGATGGCATCATGTCCAGTAGCCTGTACTCTTCACTAGACCAAGCTGGCTTGTCAGAGAGTCTGGACGGTGACAGGAAGCCAGGGGGCCATTATCGTAAATTTGGCATCTTCTCGACATTCAGACCTGTACCCACTTTCATTAGATCAACTCACATCCTTCCTCGTCATGATTCGCTGGACGAGTTGGACATAGAGTTTCTTCGCCTACCAGAAAGGCTACAAGAACTTCAGGTGCTTTCACAGCAGCTAAGGGACATTAGTGACCAGATGAGTCAACCAGTCATCACCAGCTGGGAATCCCTGGAGAGCGAGATCACCTCAGTCCGATCACCAACGGCTCAAGTGGGAAAGCAGGAACCACTGGTGGAAGAAAGGGGTGTTGAAGCAAAAGCGGGATCAGTTTCTGAAATTCCTCTCACACATGAGGATCATTTAGAGAAAGCAAAGGAGCCTGGTTCCACAATCCAGATGATTAGCCAAGACGTGACTAGGAGGAACCTGAGGGAGGTGGAAGCTGTTATGGATCAACTGAGCGGACTGTCAATGTCAGAGCTTCAGAGGACAATACAAACAGACCAGAATGAAAATGAGACCAAGGAGTCACTAATGCAGCACATACAAGTGAGTAGATGCTTCTGTTCTGATCGTGAAATCCTGAAATGGCTGAGAATTAATGAGAAATGTTGTATCTTTTTATAATAGGCATTTTGCTCGAACCTAAAAAAGCTGATTCAGTGGCTGCACAAGGTGGTAGAGAAAGTAGAAGTTCTTTCTCCTCCCATGGTTGACTTGGAGAGCGTCAAAGCCTCCTTGGCTGATTACAAGGTTTGTAAATTACACCACCATTTAAATGAAGTTTTGGGTCGGTAAGAGCATTATTATTAAAATGATTGAAAGAAAGTAATATGTTCGTTCATTAAGGATGTGTTAAATGTATCAAAAAAGTCACCAGGTGCTACAAATATATATATATTTAAATAAATTCTGTTCTTCTGAACTTTCAATTCACCAAGTATCCTTAAAAAATCTAAAAAAGTTTCCGAAAATAAGCTCTGTTTTCAATATTGATAATAAAATAAAATAAAATTTGAACAGCAAACCATCATATTAGAATGATTTCCGAGGGATCAGGTGATACTGAAGACAGGAGTAATGACTGTCAAAAATTCAGCTTTGACGTTAAAATAGTAAACGGTTAATTCTAAGTCTAATACTATTTCACAGTATTACTGTTTTACTGGATAAATAATGCAGCTTTGGTGAGCATAAGATATGTTTTTTTGTCTTTCAAAAACATTCAAATACAAATCTTATTGACCCTAATGTAACAATAGGAAGTGTACAAATTTGATTACAAAAGAAGTTCATTCAAAAAGTACATAACTGTAACACATGATATTTTCAGAGTTTTCAGGAAGATGTTCAGGCTCATAAGCCCCTCACAGCAGATGTTCTGCAGACCGGAGAGATGCTTTTGCATTGCATGAATTCAGCCTCTCCATGTGAGTCTCCCTACCTTTATCTAATTATAATGGAAAAGGAAAATATAATTTTTCAAAAAGCTCTCTACCATTCTGCTGCTGTACTGAACCTTGAATTGGCATGTCTACTTTGGATTTTCTTACTGAACACTCAGTAGTGGCTCTAAAGCTATGAAGTGGTGAAATTTAAATGTTAAATTAGAATAAACATTAGATCTTTTTATCTTCCGAAGCACTGTAATGCACTCTTTGTTTCTTGATCAGTTGATACACTTCTCCTAGTTTACTGCTTCTCAGTTTTGGACATGTTGTGCAGTGTAACCCAATACTCCGTTACATCAGACCGAAAGAGGAAACGCTCTGCTTGGCGAATGCGGCCATGCATGCTTAACTTAGAGAGCCCTGCTGTTGCCTAGCTAGCATACTTCATTTCAGGATTCACATCAAGCATTGTTTTTGTCAACACATTAGTCTCTAGCTGTCCTCGTACTGCTGCTAATATTTTTTTCCTTGATTCCCTCAGTTCTGAAAGACACACTGGTGCTGATAGAGAGGCAGTCTCACACACTGGAAACTCATTCAGAGTATCTTTTCTCCTCTATTCTGTCAGCCATGGACTGCCTCACTGACCCCAGATCTGAGGAAGCATCAGGTAAATGATCAACTATTATTCTAGTGTCCTCTGGTGTCATCATATGGTTATAGCTCTCGAAATGGATGACTGAATTGTAATTATTGTAATATAAAGTTCACTATTCACATGTAACTTCAATGCGTCACTTTGACTGTAGCCTCTTTTTGATTATTAAAAATAAAAAATCTGCATCATCAAATAGTTTCTCACTCTTCTCCACAGAAGCAGTTCCTGAGAATTATTAGGATTCTGGGAAGGCTCACTGTCTTGACTGAGACTTCCTTTTTGGTGTTTCCACATCAAGGATCTGAAACGCTTCTTACTTGACTCATTTGTCACCATTATCTTTGTTTTACACTCTTAACACGTTTACTGTATTCAGAAGTGGTGTTATGTGCTGTTGTCACAAGCTTGAGTTATCTGTCACAACATATGTGATGAATTGTTCACTTCGTATTTTTACACACCAGCTTATGATATTCTTTTTTTTTTTTTTTTACTCAGAAATGTCCTGTGATGGCTCTACTTAGTAATAATGTTTGAGAGGTGTTAAGAGGTGCACAGACATAGTGCCAATTGTGATTGTGATCTCAGGGTTATTACCCTATTAAGTTTTAATGGAGAGCAGTCCAGTCTCCATTTGCATCCATGCAGCTTTAGTTTCCTTTCTGATTAACCTGTGCTTCACAAAGATATACTGTATTTTTTGACTGATAATTAGTGTGATCTTTTTGATTGTGTTACAGCAACAGTTCACCCAAACATTTAAATCTCATAATTTACTCTCCCTCATGTCATTCTTCCGCCGCATATAAAAAGTAATAATAATAAAAAAAAATATATTTTGAGAAATGTCTGTTTGGTTTAGCACACATTGAAAGTCTATAGTGTCCGATGTTGATTAGTTATCAGCATAGTTTGAAATAATACCTTCCCTGGAAGAAAGAAAGCCTGGAGTGAGTAAATGGTGACGATTTAAAATTTGGGGAGAAAACAATGTCAGTGTGTTAACATCAAATGAAATGCAATAATAATTGTGAAGCATAATGCATTTTGTGAATTCAGCTGAATGAATTTGACAGCATTTGAATAACTTCAGCTGCAGAGATCATGGATTGATGTGCAACTGTTTCTTTTTTGTTTGTTTTTTTTACAATAAACATTCTCCTTTTTGACGGTTTCTTATTTTGGTTAATAGGTTAAAATCTACATTTCTCTGCAAGTTTTGATATGGATACTTTATTAAATGCAAAATTTCTTAAGTCCATTTCTGTCATGACCGCTCTCGGAGGGATGGGCATGTTAATGTACATTACAATGTTAATGTATTTGGTCTTGGTGGAATAGATCTGCTGCTGCAGAGCAAGTACTGAGAATTGCTACAGCTAATACATCCACAACATACTGCTGCTGTAAATATAACCCTGTGTCTCATCTGGTTGCCCGTTGACGGCTACATTGACCAAAGTTTTATCATCGTGTACCATCAGTCTAACTTCACTTTAACAAATAAAATGGAAATTAAAGAAAGCTTAATAAAATGTTTAAATCCAATAAAATAGACAAAAAGCATTTTAAATTTAAAGTAAAATTAAAACTAGAAATATAAAAGTTCATTCAAAATGAATAAATATTTTATTAGTAAGTAAATATCTAAAACTGCACAAAATGATATACTAGACATGAACGGTTTCCAAGGTCATTCAAAAAATTAATTCATTTGCCTTTATTATGAAAAAGAGAACATAGTGTTTGAGTCACATTTGCAATTGCTTTCAATGTATTCCGCAGGTTAATGGCCAATATCGAGCGATCGTTTATTAATGGAACAATATATTTGCATATAAATGTTGAATAAATAAAACAAAGGGTTTCTACAAGTCCCACCAAGAATCGCAGACATACTGATACTGTACAGTATGGTCGTACAATATTTATTTATATTTTTGTTAACTTGTTACACATCGCGCAACAAAACGCCAAGAGTCTGCAGCCACAACTTAAATGCAAAAGAAGGTAAAAATACTAATCATGTATGTAACTCTACAGAGCTGTCAATTCAGATCTTACATATATATACATAGTGTATATGTACATATATTTTACGAAACATGTAAGACTGTGAACCACTGCAGCCTGGTTGATCTCAACAGACTGGCAAAACAATCCGTGGGGACAGAAACCTACACATGCAAATATAAACAGTAAAAATCAACAAGTAAGAAAAGAAAAGGACAGAAAAAGAAAGTGTCATTGAATTTTGACCACAGACCAGCCCTGCAGTAGGAATGCAGTGAGATAAACACACATTATTCTTAGAAACCTGCACACAGAAGATTTAAAATCGTTGAGTGTAAATGAAATCCATCTTTTTTTGGGGTGGGCTTGGTTAAAAGCAGCCCCTGACAGATGGCAGGGGTAAAGGGGACTGACCATTACCAAATCTCAGACCTCTCATCAGTTTAAGTTTGTGAAAAGCAAGGGGGGGCAGCAGATTTTTGAATGTTTTTGGTAGTGCGGATACATACAGTACAACTTGGGTAACTTAAATTGTTGCCTGTTTCACGCTCTCTTTTATTCTTTCTATTCTCCATATTCACTCTTTGCTCCATAACAAATGATCTATTCTCCTTTCTTTCTCCTATCGTGGGGGCTCTTGCTCCAAGATCCAACGGCCAATGTGAGGGGGGTCGGGGGGCCTCAGCAGCAGCCTCCAGATGCAGGCTTCACTGGAGTGCTCTGGATCTTCACGTTAGACTTCTCAGAGCCTCCAGCTGTGGCTCCGGGGCCCATTCTCTTCTTGATCTCTGCAGCCATAGTCATGAAGGCCTGCTCCACATTGGTGGCGTTCTTAGCGCTAGTTTCCAAGAAAGGAATGCTAAGGGAATCAGCAAATTCCTAGAGATAAACCAAGCCATTCTTTCCGTTAGAACACTGGAGAAGTGAACAATTGCAAATCTTATGTACTCACACACACTTTGCTCCAAAACCCAGTGAGCTAGGTTTTAATATATATACACATTTGTTATTTATAATATATATATATATATATATATATATATATATATATACTCATTTTAGTACTTTAATTTTATTTCAGAAAATTGCCAAAGCAACCTCTCTTTTTTCATGCAGTTTTTATTTCACTGAACTAATTCTTTTTATATATATATATATTTTCATGCAGTTTTTATTTCACTGAACTAATTCTTATATATATATATATATATATATATATATATATATATATATATATATATATATATATATATATATATATATATATAAATATATAAATAAAGAATTAGTTCAGTGAAATAAAAACTGCATGAAAAAAAGAGAGGTTGCTTTGGCAATTAACGGAAATAAAATTAAAGTACTAAAATGAGTCAAACTGGAAAAACTAATGTACTGAAATGTAAGGTAATTTTTACTAAAGTGTGTATTCTATATTTTTATGTTCATTGCAGCATTAAGTCATTGGCACATCAACATGATACATCTACTGAATTCAAAAGTATCATATGCACGTTATCACTGCACATGTATGACATTCCAGATCAGTCTGACAGTAACGCACCTCACTGGGCTTTGAGACAGAGACATAATAATAGTGGAAGTTAAATAATATGAAGCAATATTACCTTTGCCGTTGTGTAGTCCACCACTTTTTTTGTTGTTAAGTCACACTTGTTGCCAACCAATAACTTGTTAACATTTTCACTGGCATAGCGGTCAATCTCCTGTAGCCACTGTTTAACATTATTGAAGGACTCCTGAGGGCATAAAAATGTTCAAACAAATAAAGTAGAGCAGAAATGAGAACCTTTTATTTTAAGGTATTTTCACAGGTGTTTATCGTGAAATTATGACACTCGAGCTCACCTGGTCTGTAACATCATAGACTACGATAATGCCATGTGCTCCTCTGTAGTAACTGGAGGTGATTGTGCGAAACCTCTCCTGCCCTGCTGTATCCCACTGTAAGGAAGAAAGAATCGAATGCAAAAATAGGCTCAAAAAATACAACTTTTGTACTACTTCAATAGTAGGACTGGGTACTGACACAGATTTCACAAATAAACTTGATTCTCTTAATGAATGCTGTAAGCTAGGCCTATACAGGGAACCCCTAAATAGACAATTTGAAAGCTGAGACTTGGTTTCTTATCAAAAGTAACAAACTTTTGTGATTATTTGATCAAGTAGTATTTAGTGCAGTTCTGCTCACACACATTAAAGAATTGATATCTCTTTATCAAAATGGAAATTTAGTACTCAATATTGTTATGTTAACCCAGCCTTATATAAAAGCAGCAGACAAAGGCCCATCTCTGACATAAATTAGATGGAAAGATCAAGTAAATCCTTCATGATGAGCACTGACATAACTCTGCTCTCTCTCTGATGATGTCTCTACACATCTCTAAAACCATCCCATCGAAACACAGCGCTCACTTCTCTTCAGTCACATGCTTGTATATTCCATATATTTAATCTTATACACAAACATTAATTTCATTACAGGACAGAAAGGAACTTACGATTTGAAGCTTGATGGTCTTTCCGTCTAATTCTATAGTTCTTATTTTAAAGTCCACACCGATAGTGCTAATGTAGCTTTCTGTGTATGTGTCATCCTGAAAGAAGCAAAACAGCAGGAGAATCAGAGGTTTCAGTAGTCAAGTCTCTCTCACAGTGCTTTGAATGAAAATATTAACTCCATATAAATGTGATACAAGTCTTTTAGTATGCACATTTATTTTGTACAGAACCTCTGCAAAATTTTATTTAACCTCTGCAAAAATGATGTCTCTATGATGGCAAATGCAGGACAACTTGTAGCCTACTTACTGCAAATCGGAGAAGAAGGCAAGACTTTCCAACACCAGAGTCACCAATCAAGAGCAGCTTGAATAAATAGTCACTGTATGAAGAGAAAGAGTTACAAAACATTAGACAGTCAATATTTGTCTACCAACTTTTGACAGTACTGTTGTGTGAAATACACGCTACTGTAGAAGTTTGGGATTGGCAATACTTTTGAAAGAAGTCTCGCCAAGGCTGCATTTATTTGATCAAAAATACATGGAAAAAGTACTGTGAAATAATATTACAATTTAAACGTTTTAGATTTTATTGTTTTAAAATGCAACTTGTTCCTGTGATGGCTGAACTTCCAGCAGGTAATACTCGAATCTTCAGCATTCATATTAGATTGATTCTTGCTGATTTGGTGTAGAAACATTTCTTCTTATTAACAATGTTAACAACAGTTGCACAACTTAATATTAAGATATATCTTGTAGAAACCAAGATTAATTAATATTAATGGATTAACACTCTTTCTCAGGATTATTGGACAAATAGAAGTCTTTACTGTCACTTTTGGTATCCTTGCTGAATAAAAATATAAATTTCTCTAAAGAAATAACTTTTGAATGAGTGTACCCATTATATTGATGCAGACAGTTGGCCCTACATCTCAAAACACCCAAGCCTGAACCCAACTGTTGCTTTCGTTCACTGTATATTAAACATTGTTTATTTTCTAGATGTACATTTGGAATGAGGTCATTAAAATCATGTGAAATAGATCAGACCCTTGCTTTCCAGCACTGCAAGACCATTTTCTGATGCAACTCAGTTAAACATGGCATAAATCGGTCACTGGTCCACTATTGCATGCAGAAAATAAAATCTCTTTTTAACAGAAACAATGTGCTTGAGGATCTCTGAGGTCTGGAAACTTGAGCAAGCTGATTAAGCATTCCACAGAGAGGGAATTCTGCCCGTTGTGCTAAATCCTCTGTCCCTATTCAACATGCCCTAGTAAAGAAAGATGGTGGATCGGCCTGGTCAACACCAGAACGGTCAGTCTTCATCTCCATCCTGCCCACTAAACTGAATTCAAGTCATGCTCTCCTTGTTAGGTTGACTGCAACAAACGCTCCTGTGTAGACCTGCTTCACAAAAACTGCATGTAAAGCCCCTCTGTTATACACCGGTTTCTGATTTCTATCAGACAGAATAGGTAGCTATAGTGTAAGTGTCTTCAGCTAAGTATGTCTTGTTTAAACATGAAGATCTTAAGTTCTGCATTATATCCTACATGTATGTTCAAAATGTGTCATGAATTCTGACTTGCAGTCTCTCAAAAAAAGAAAAGAAAAAGAAAAATCACTATTCATGTTCTTTCAGGAAGCCACAAACGTATTCACATTAATATTGAATCTTTCATACAAAATATATGAAGAACGAAAGAGAAAAACAACTACCATTTTAATAACCCCTTACTACAAAAAAAAAAACGAAACAAAAAAAACAACAACCATATTTCACCCTAATTCTGACCATGTATAATACAAGCAACACCTGACACGAAGTCTATTAAGGAACAGAGTTGCTTAACATTCAGTCTAGTGATAGTTGTAATGAACCATGTAGCTTGTCATTTGGCATGTGACCTACACATGACTAGCACACAATAGAGGAAGGGATGGGCACTCCAGTTCCTCCAGACATACTTGACATCTGCACATCCAGATATTTAGACAGGAGTGTAGAAACCTCACAATTCACTTCCAATGTTCCTTTTAGGATTGTGTAAATAAATAATGATAAGGAAATAAAGATAGCACAAATCCGACTGGTGCTGTGAAAATGTGGAAATATGCATGTAATCTTGCTAAACCATCTCTTATTTCTAAGAAGCAGACAGAAAACCCCCGACTTTATCGTATGCATTTAAGTTTAGTGTCCATGTGTACAGTAATTATACACAATGCACGTGACTATATATCTATGTGCAGCAAACCCAGGTAATAAAAAAATTGGATAAATGCTCAAATTACTTTACAAACTATAAAAAGTGTCTTGCCACAAATGAACGCGACTGACTGGTTAAGTTACTCGCTCGTAATTTGCAAAGACCACCTTCCTGATATTGACATCAATTTTTGAACTAGTTAGCTACTTAAACCGCAACCATCTTTCTGAACATATTAAAGGCTCAGCAACAGGTTACCAAACCACGTTAGCGATACAGTTATTCATCTACTTCACCAGCTCGTCGAGCTGTTTAAAAAGTAAGTTTAACGAAAAGCTATCTGAAGACGTTAGCTTACATCAGCTAGCTTTCATATTAATTTCTAATGAAGCCTGGCAAATAACATGTGTTTTAATAGAATGAGATGGAAATAGTATAATATACTAAGTGTTAAAGGTGTGGTATGACTAATTGATGAGGTCTACTTGTCATAACGCGGATGGATATTAAAACCGGCGGAGCTCAGTTATACAAACAACAGTCTCTTAATCACAAAAACACCTATTTTAAAGAAAGCTAAATATTAAAAATGCTGGTCTTTAAAATGAAGTTGCTTTCCGGCTTTGACTAAGTGAAATGTGAATACAGTAAGATTAGTTGCTGGTAAGATTAAACACACAAGCTAGTCATCATCGCCTCTGCCTGTCAAAAGTAGCTACAGGTAAATTATGAGCTCAGTGAGCCGGTTAATAACTCAACCACTTACTATTCGGGATTCATCGTGGACTGGACACTGTGAAAACCGTTTGTCTTCTAACAAAACAACTCCGCGGCGTGAAGGTAGACTAGAAACTATAACCTCTCCCCCGATTAAAAAGTAACTAGCTGGCTAGCTACTGCCGCAAAGGCTAGTCAGTTGAAACCCAAAATGGCTGACTCTTCAACCAGGAAATAGGAACTCCTTAAACCGATTGCGTAGGCAATGTCGTCATCATGACCTGTGCGGATGTTGTAGTCTAATTCAGAGATCATCTGACCTGCTCGAACGGAATATGTCTATTGAAAGAACTACAACACCCACATCTGTTTATTAAACATTCACGATGAGTTCTGTGACTTGAACCGTTCGTGCTGAGGACTGCCGCAATCCTGCCCCCTATCATGAGGGGTAAAATATTACGTCATTTATGAAACGTGGCATTGGCTAATGTGAGTGTGACTCACTAATCAATACGTGTCAAAAAAACTAACAAGACAGTGACCCACCAGGTACATTTTTTATTGATTACGAAAATAATGAGCAGCGGTTTTCATACAAAGAAATGAAATGTTATCACAAATGTTAAAATAAATGACGTTTTATGACCAGCCACATACTTATTGAGTAGAAATTAAACATTTATGGATTTCTATTGGTTAATGACTAGCTCCTCCACCGAGCTCAACCCTTGGTTCCAGAAAGTGTATGGAAACTCCACTGAAGATGCAGCTCCCACCTCTCCCTGGGTAAGACCATAGTTCAATTAGGCTGAAAGAAACTTGAATCAGCTGCAATTAAGGGTGTGAGCTGCTAAAATGACCCCCTTTACAAATGTGTAAGTTCAAACAGCATTCAAGCAATATGTATTATACTGAGGTCAGGAAATACAGTGTTTACCTTCATATTCAAAGAAATAAGCCCAAGTTCAAAGCATTTATCGCCACCTATTCTCCTCTGTATGTCGGCAAGTACAGCCTGACAGGCTTCATTAGGAGATGAGCCCTTTATAGCAGACAAAAGATGATAGAAATAAGAGCCAGATCTAATTTACTACAACACAAAAAAAAATTATAATGGTTTAATTGTATTTTCAATGACCGCCTTCACTTTACACCACCTCTAATTTAAAAAACACAAACATCACGATACCCAGATCCTCATAGAATTAACCCTGAAATACTAATGTGTAGAAAATGTGTTTGAATAATTCAGATTACATCTTCACATTTTGATACATTTGGACATTATCCTATAAATTATAGATTAAATAAATACACAACTGAATATTATTTCAAGGTGATAATTTATACCAAATCAGTATTACATACTTGTCTCATCAGCTGCACAACATGAAAGCTTGGGCAGTAGCACATGATTTTGTCTCCATCACCTGTAGCTGCAGAGAGAAAGAATATATACAGTAGGTATATTCTACAAGTGTAAAGTGTGAAGTCTCCAAAGGATCTGTATACTGCATGTTTAATAGTACTGTGTGATATTTACTGAGAAATAATGCATTTGTACAAGAACAAGCTCAGATGCAAAGTAAAAAAAATTATAATAATAATTACCTGCTGCAGCACCCACCTGAAAATACAGAGAACAAGGTTGTAAAGAAACTTGTCATACTTGTACAAATTAATACATTTGACAGTACAGAATTAGGCTATGAGCTGAATGATTAAATCCCTGCAAAGCTTATTAAATGACCTATAAAGCTGCACAACTTACTTTATGGTCAGCGTATAGCCCACAGCCTGGAAGTGGAGAATCTCCCACCCGCCCTGGTGCTTTGAAGGGAGCTCCTGATGTGGAAACTCCTGCACAATGTGTGTTTATTTAGGCACATACAAATGTTTGTTGTAAAATAACTGAATTTATATGTAAATACTTGGCAAATGTCCATTCTGTATTATAAGACTCATATCCATAATTGTATCATTTTCGAATAGTTAAATATGAACGTACTACATCAGATCAATATTTTTATTAATAAAGCTTATGTAGGAAATGTAAACATTTTCAACCTTACCTACTGTTATGTTACCACTTAGATCAAGAGCTATAAGACCTGAGAAAGTAAACAAGATTAAATAATCACAAAATGTTACTGTTATATATATTTTTTACATTAGGCCATACTTGGTTGAGAAATTATTTTGTCTGCCAAATTCACAACCTAGTTGAGTCATCTTAACTTAAAAAAAAAGAGTTTGGCCCAGATATGATTTCCTCATCGAGAAAGCTTTCACATTATATTAATCTCTTACCTATTGTATCATGCCCACCTCTGACCAGTTTATTTTTTTCAAGGTACTCCTTTTGGAATACATAAAAAGAAACAAAGAAAAATGTCATTAAAATCAATTAGAAATTATGTGTTCTTTCTAGGGATTGAAATAACAAGTATTCTATATTGTGCGTGTGGGTGTGTGAATGAATACCCGGTAAGCAGTAGCTGAATGGTCGGAAAGCATATTGGCATTGGGTTCAGATGTAAAACCCAATTCCTGAGCAAATGCTTCTGCTCCATCTCCAACAAGCAAACTGTGAGGACTCTTCTCCATTACTTTGCGAGCTACACGGCATGGCTGTGCAATTCTAGCAATGAAAACACAAGCATACAAGATGGTTCAGGGCCAGATGGCATGGAAATTAACCTTTTTTCATCCTCTTTTTTTTTTTTTCAAACAGTGCATGACAAATGAAAGCATTGTACTCTGGAGGCATTTTGTTACATGTAAGGAATCCCCCTGGGTAAATTAATCAAGCCTTTTTTTTTACCCTCGAAGTGCAGCCACTGCCCCAAATCTCCCTGGCACACCTTCCATAATTGCAGCATCACATTCAACCACTCCCTTGGAATTTGGATACCCTCCTCTGCCAACAATGTGCCGTCCCGTGTCTACATCATCTTCAACCTCTAAGAAAATATACCTCTTATTATTGATTCAGAAAGATCTATTGTTATTATTTATAAAAGAAAGATAATACCATAATATGGAAAACTATATACTTACCATGTATCACACACTTATGAATATATTTCAACACTTCCTGTAAACCTCTTAATTAAATAAAGTTTGCTTACTTTAACAAACATAGTCTTGGGAGTAATATGAAAAAGGGAACTGTAAAGGTAGTAAGAATAGTTAGTATTTTGTTTCATAAGCTTGAAAACCAGTTGTTTATCGTCCATATCCCTCATTTATTAACAATACCTGCGTTTTTCGACCACCTTTAAAGAATAAAATTTTTACGTAGTTGATTGATGAACAGTAACTTACAAACAGATGTCTATTTATATGTACCTGCAATTGCTGTTTCTACCACATCTGTAGCATTTTGTCCAGCTAGCAGCATGCATCTCATTCTCTCCACTGCAGGACGAGAGAAAGACCATGTCCCCACAGCTGCCATTTGACTTCAGTTCAGGCATTAAAAAACATGTTTTTGTGTTTGGTAAGCGTTCGTTTCCCTCTTTTTTAAGAGTTAAAGTGTAAGCCCGAAGATTGTCAAAACACATTTTCAAAATAAAAGTCAGGGCGTTTATTGAAAGTTATAGAATTTGTAATGGACATAGGTGAGAGACCTAATAAACATATAAAGTAGAATTTTTTTATATTACTTTGGAAGTTGTACATACATAAAAGTGGTCTGGCTTATCACTTTTTCATATATGATTAAAAAATATTACAATGTTTTGAATAAATGTATAAGCAAAAGGTAAAGGTAAAGAGCAAATATTATTCCTAAACATTTTAAGAGAAGCAACCGCTTTTTACTACACTCTAACACTTTTTTATTTTTACATGTACTTATTTTATTTTATTTTATTTAGCAAACAAATAGTGGTTTCCTCATTTTAATATCTGTTTTTTATTATAACAATATACAATTTTGTGCTGTTTAAATAAATATCCATGAATATAAAATAGTGCAAACCAGTGATGTGAACCCATAATGCACCGGAAGCGCATTATTAAAGTCGGCGGAAGTTGTGAGTTCTCATGTTTTGCGCGCTACCTGCGCTTCTGGAACTATTCCGCACGAAGCCATTGCCAGCCTGAGCGATTCTGTGAATTAACGGTTTGTTTGGACGTTTTTTTTCCATATACAATCCATTACACCACTTCGGCAGAAAGCTGATATATATGTAACGTTAGTATAAACTGTTTGAGTTTGTTAACGAACAGATTAGCTCAACGAACTAGCCACGTTAAGCACGCTGGGCTTGATTCTGCGCCGAAGGCTTCACTGTGATAATTTGTCAGCTCTGGCGTCTCTTTCTGTTGAATGTGAATTGTCATGTTAAGCGGCGTTGTTCATGTGATATAACATTGATTAGACTTTTCTTAGAACCACACTGCAGTGCCAATAGCATCAACGTTACCCTACTCTTGGTGTGAACATTGACACGTTCTATATGTTCTGTAAATTCTTTTTAAATGTATATTCCCTATGAACTTCGAGTAATGACCCTGTGCAGTCTTCATTTTACCACCGAAACATTAAATTATGTTCCCCTCTTTTATATATGCACACATTTATTTGTGTACAGCGTACGCAAGTTTCTCAGAAGACATAGTGCTACACTGTTGTGTGAAAGTGTGTTTGTTAGATTGGTTTATGTGTTCTTTTTCACCACAGTTCTTTTAAAGCTTTTGGAGGCTTCAAGCTAGTCCTGAAATCACTACTTGGTTGTTTTGCTTCATAAGCTGTCAATATGGAGCAGAACAACAGCATACCTCCTTTCCCTCCAGGGCTGGCATCTCCGCAGGTGAGTAATGCACTGCTGGGTAAGATTAAATACACTCGAATACACTACATTGCTTTTAAACTCTGCACAGATTTTGAAATATTAGACATCATACACTTGACAAGAACTGCAGAGAAAAACTAGGGAACCATACTTTACGCCAGGTGTTTTCAAATGGAAACCTAAATATTAATGTCCAGGTGCAAGGGACCATCATTCTAGAAAATGTGATATGAATTTTTTTTTTTTGGAAAGCACCACATTATACTATGCCAAGTTCATATTGTTAATGTTTGTTTTATAATTTGGAAAATATTTAGCTGTACTTGGGCTACATTATTACATTATTTGTCTGTTAGTTACATTTATTGTAAATTCATTTACATTTTAATATGTGCAGGAGACGTAGTATATTCCAGCTTTTGCATAATACAGATATTTTAATGAAAACTGTTTCAGTACATCAGCACAAAGTTAACAGTCCTCTCACGTCTATTCAAAGGGATCCATGACGCCTGTCCTTTTCAGTCCCATGATGCCGTATGGCTCAGGTCTTACACCACAGCCAGTGCAGAACACCAACAGCTTGTCCCTTCTGGAGGAGCAGCAGAGACAGCAACAGCAGCAGCAACAACAACAACAAGCAGCGGCCTCACAACAGCAGAGTGGGATGGTGGGAGGTTCAGGCCAGACACCCCAGCTGTACCACTCACAAGTCTCCACCACAACAGCACTGCCAGGCAACACCCCACTTTATACCACACCACTCACCCCTATGACCCCCATTACCCCTGCCACACCGGCCTCAGAGAGCTCTGGCATCGTCCCCCAGTTACAGTGAGTTCTTTAGCTGTCATCACACAATCCTGTTAAACTGTTAAACACACCTGAGTGATCATATGAGTGTACTTCATGCTTTAGTCTGCGGACTACAATTTCTATGTATTACATGCAAGAAAAATAAAGTATATAAAATTGTTATTTTTAAGGAATATTGTGTCTACTGTGAACTTGGGGTGCAAACTTGACTTGAAGACGATAGCACTCCGAGCCAGAAATGCTGAATATAATCCAAAGGTAAGATGTTTAAGTTTTAAGTGGTTAAAAAGCTTAGACCATTTGATTTTATTTCCTTTTTTGTATTTAATTTTTTTTTGTGGACCTTTTGGCAAAGATTACTTCAAGTAGATCACAAATAGATGTTTTCTGAACATTAACAGTTTATGTAATGTCTAGTTTTGCCTTCATTTTGATTGAACACAAATATCCATCAATAACACTTTCAGCGTTTTGCTGCCGTCATCATGAGAATACGAGAACCCAGAACAACAGCACTCATCTTCAGCTCAGGGAAGATGGTGTGCACTGGAGCCAAAAGGTACGAATGCCATCTGTGGATTTGCTGTCATTTTTTTTCCTCGCACAACTTGTAGAACAAACAGCAGTGTGTGAGTTTGCCTTTTTTGTGTGCACTCACTTCTGCAGTGAGGAACAGTCCCGATTGGCAGCCAGAAAGTATGCCAGAGTGGTGCAGAAGTTGGGTTTTCCTGCCAAATTCTTAGACTTCAAAATTCAGAACATGGTTGGCAGCTGCGACGTCAAGTTTCCCATCCGATTAGAGGGCCTGGTGCTTACACACCAGCAGTTTAGCAGGTTTGTCTGGGTTTATTTATTATTAATATTGTTTATATAGCACTACCCAAACTAAATTAAGTACTTTTGTGTGCCTTATTAGTTCTGAATAAATGTAAATTATTTTTCAGCATTACTGTTTGTATCACTTAGGTTATGTTAATTGAGTGTATTTTACTATTACACTGTATTTGCAATTTCCTGATCTTTTATTCAAGCGTGAGCAGCATTCTGACTATGAGATGGAAAAACTACAACACTAATATGCTGCTAATGCTTTTTCACCAGCTATGAACCGGAGCTATTTCCTGGATTAATCTACAGAATGATCAAACCCAGAATCGTCCTTTTAATATTCGTTTCAGGAAAAGTTGTACTTACAGGTGAGATTATTGTTGTATTTAATATGGTAAAATGAAACCATGCAGTTCTAGCATGATATTGTGTGTAATTACGGAAGTTGCATAATGAAAATTCTTTTTATTTCCAGGTGCAAAGGTTAGAGGAGAAATTTATGAAGCATTTGAGAATATATACCCTATCCTGAAAGGATTCAGGAAGACTACGTAATCTTGTTCTGATATCGCTGGTGAATTACTTCCTGAGCCCACCAGTATGTCTGGGGTGACCTACGCAGTTTTATTTTCTTTTCTAAGCCTGTAAATATGGAGGACACATTTTCACTCAAAGTTAACAGATTTGAGGGTTAAAAATGCTTTTATTTTCTTTTTAAAATGTTTATCACCTGCTATTTGGTTTTCAAAATACTGTTTTAACGATGTCCGAACATTTTAATGTTTTGAATTCTTTTATGGTTTTATGATGTTAAAATGTTAATTTCATACTTTTACACATTCCCTTTATTAGTAGGTTTTATGTACTGCTTTTCCGATTGTCTGTAAGTGAGAGGAATCAGTCTGTAGCAAGCAATGTCCATGTTGATCAGTGCATGGGGAACTTTTGTTTTAAGAAGTGCATTTAGGTTATTTTCCAACAACGCTTTGGAAACAAGTTTGCGAATCATCATCGTTGTTGAAGTCATCATGTGGATTTGGCCTTTTAAGTTACGGTTTTCAAATGAGATTGGTTGACAGATCTAACGGATTTAATTGCCATTTCATTGTATGATGTCTAGGTCTCCCAATAGCCCCATGTAAAGCACTGACATCTTAATTTAATACTTTCATCTATGTAACTAATTTACTTTGCTACATTGAATGCAAATAAATGTTTGCCAACTTCAGTCTATCACTGCATTGTAAAGTGTTACTTCAATATGTTTTTTTTTTTTTTTTTTTTTTTTTTTTTTTATGATAGTGATGAGATTACATCTTACTTTAGTAATGTTATGATGACAACAGAAATGACTTTTAAGTGAGGAGAATCAGTATTAGTATGTGAGATTATTTTGGATTTCATACCAGAATTACACTAATTAAACCATATTCTAACAACAACAAGGCAGGATATCAAGATGTTGAATTTAGAAATTACAGGCTTTATTTAAAACCGATGTGTTAATGTTTATATACTACCCTTCGATCTAGGGTTAATACAATGTTTTTTAATATTTTGAAAACCAGTTTCTCAAGGCTGAATTGATTTCATAAAACAGTAAAACTAATTCTGTAAAATATAACATATTTCAGTAGATATTGTCATTTATTCCTGTGGTGGCAACACTGAAGACTGAAGTAATGGCTGCTGAAAATTCAGTGTCACATGATCCTTCAGAAATCATAACATCTTGATTTGCTGCTCAGGACAAATGATTAATGTTGAAAATGGCTGTACGGCTTTGATTTGATTCTTAAATGAGGGGAAAGTTTAAAAGAACAGCATTTGCTTGAATCTTTTGCAAAAGTACTTACTGTCACTTGATTAAAGCATCCTTGATAAATCAAAAAATAAATATTACTTTGTCTGAATTGCCTAAATGTTTGGTAATGCTTATTGTGAAGACCTCTTTTAGGGAAAGAAATGTATGTCCGTGCCTTAAAATAACCAAAGCCTTTATTATAATGTGGTTTTTCCATGCATAATAGTCTGAATTCTAGTTCATTTGACTAGACCAATTCTACACTGCTTGATCTCCTGAAAAGTCTTGTTTCCAGATGAACTCAGCAGAATATTTGGTGCCTTGGTCACAGCTGTCAGCACAGGTGTAGATGGCCACTGTCCCCCAGTCTATGCTGGCATCCATTGTATCCACTTTGAGGTGATTAAGTAACTGAGGCATGATCTGAAATAGACAGTGACACCTTAAACAGTGCAATGCATTCATCTAATGCCATTTATGACTGATTAATATTACAATTTAGCAATGGTTTCCTTTTTTAAAATAACTTACTGATGTAATGGCAGAGTTAAATTGTCAGCATTTATTACACCAGTAGTGTAACATGATCCTTCAGAAATCATTTTAATATGCTTATTTGCTGTTTAAGAAAAAATTCTTAGGATTATACGTTGTGTAGCCTAAGGTTTTATTTTTCAGAAATCTTTTGTAATTGTCTGATCAATTCAATACATCCTTGTTCTTTCAAAACAAATCTCACTGACCCGAACAGTAGTATATGCATGAGTCATGACTATGTTCTCTTTATATTTAACATGTACACTTTACGTTACCTGAAATTCAAACAGACGTTTTGCACCACATGGACATTCTGGAACATCCTCCTCACGTGGCACATGTTCAGCTGACACCCAGAGAGGAGATCCTACTTTGCAATACCGCAAAACCTTAAAAATACATGTACAAATCACACAGCCGTTTAACCACACAACACACAAAAGCCATGGCCAGCATTTGCACTTCAAGCCATGATTTTGTAACTGACCTGTTGTGGTTCATTAGCAATGCGCTTCTTGAACTTCTGAAACACTTTAGAGTCTTGTGTTTCATGAAGGGCCATACTTTCAAGTTCACTGTCCTCCAAACCTGAGAAAATAAATAAACTGTAAATTATTATTCCTTGACAAGATGTGGAAATAGCAAGCTGCCAAATCTTATCTGATAGGTGTACCATTATTTAAGCATGCCATGCTCTCCTGATCCAGACTGTGGGCTTCATGGAGTTCCTCATCTTTTGCTGGAAGCTCTTCTGCCTCTGTAACCAGCTCCCACTCAGGAAACAGAAATGAACTGAGCTCCTCAGAGCATTGAGAAGCTGTGGATTCAGATACGAAGACAACATGCAAACAGATTAAAGGTAACAGATCTTGACTGAAATAATGCATAACATGTCCTGCATTTACTTACACTCATTAGAACATTCTTTCTTGTGTCTCTGTTTCCAGTCTATGGTCTGATGCTCTTTACAGCAGTATGTGACAGAGTGACATCGAGAGCAGGCTTTCTGTCCCAGACAACCACACAGCCTGCACAGTTTGAGCCCAGAGTCCAGCACCTGATGCTTATTGACAAGCTGCTCTGGCTTCTCATCAGGTGGAGGATCAAAGGGGTAGAAGTCATTTTTTCTTGGCAGCTGGCATCTAAACACTGGGAATGTGGGATAGCACAGATAGTACTGTGATTTTAAACCTATGTTATAGAGAAGCTTATATTTATGAGCCACAATTAAATGTCTGATTTTATTCTGTGGAAAATAAAAGGAGATCTTCTGAAGAATGTTGAATGTTTCGGCTCTTATTCACTTCCATTGTACTTACCAACATTCTTCAAAATATCTATTTTCATGTACCATTAAAAAAATTCAAAGGGGTTTGGAAGGTCATGAGCATATTAGTAAAAAAAAAAAAAAGATAATTTTCACTTTAATAAAACTTTACATAGAAATAGGTAAATATATAATTAAAATATGAAAACATTAAAAGGCTCTGTTCAAAATATGACAGATTATACATTACCTTTAAAACACTTGTTATCATTTCGCGTATAGCAGGCTGGTGTCTTGCAGCAGAACACAAACAGTGTCCTGTGAAAACATCGATCATATTCCGTTATTGGTGCGTAGACCTGAAGAAGAAACACTGTTGGAAGTTTACATTTGTCACACTGTAACTCAGACACTGTTGGCAAATCCACTTGGCTCAACCACGCAGGTCTCCCTCCGACTTTACTTGGAAACTGGTTACTAAGAAGCTGCCATGGTTCTGCCTCCTCTAAGAAGCCCAGCAAGACCTCACGGTTTGTTTTGGATTCGTTCACTGTATTCGCAGCCATCTGTCAAACTCTCGTGTGCATATAAAGCTATAGGTTTCGAAAAAATGTGCGTGTGTCTGTTCATCTGAAACTGAGTCTCGGGTGAAACAAGATCTGCGACAATAGTTCCACACGAAAATAAGAAGCCAGAGCAATAAAACACACAGAGTGTAGATAAAACTCCCTAATATTATATAAATTAACACTGTTACTAGTTTATATTAATATTTACTATTAGAATGGAAAGCATTTTTAAGTATGTAGAAATATTTTGTTATTGGGGGAAACCAGTTTCAGCATTTGTCCAATAGATGGCGAAAAAATTCTTCGGTCCCACAAGTTTCTGTCTGTCTCTCTGTCTGTGAGTGAATGAGTGACCCTGGACCACTAAACCAATCTTAATTCGCGGTCGCCGTGATTTTGCAAAGTACGACATAGGTCTGGATCAATATCTTTTGTTATTATTATTAATAATATAGATTTAACCCATTATTATTACAAATATAGATTTAACCCAATCCCTACCCCTAAACCTAACCCTACCCATAACTTATTCCTAAAATCAGTGGGAAAAATCATGTTTATGCTTATGCAATATAGCACAATTGTTTATTTGCCTACATTTTTTTTTTTTTTTTTTTTCTGTGTGTTGTTGTCTCTGGAAGCTTATGTCACTAAAACATATTCCTTGTAGGCGCAAGCATACTTGGCAATAAACCTCTTTCTGATTCTGATTCTGATTCTGAAATGATAGCTGATTAACATGGGTGAAGAAGCACCTAACCCTGATTGTAAGCCTAAAACAGATATTTCCTGAAAAGTTATATCTCAATTCTGATTGGAATGTTGTTCAAGGATCAACAAGGATGTTGGTCCAGGAGCATGTTGTAATTGGAGAAAACATGCTTCAGCAATAGCCAAAGAAACATTGTATGGGTCAAATTGATACATTTTTCTTTTATGGCCAACATCATTAGGATATTAAATAAAGATAGGATTCCATGAAGATATTTTGTAAATTTCCTACCGTTAATATATCAATACGTATTTTTTATTAGTAATATGCATTGCTAAGAAATTCACTTGGACAATTTCAAATGCAATTTCTCAGTATTTAGATTTTTTGCACCCTCAGATTCCAGATTTTCAAATAGTTGTATCTGGGCCAAATATTGTCCGATCCTAATAACCCATACATCAATGGAAAGCTTATAATGCATAAATCTCAATGTCGAAAAATTGACACTTAAGACGGGTTTTGTGGTCCAGGGTAACATATAGCATAAGAGTGTTTATATGCAGTGTGTGTGTGTGTGTGTGTGTGTACATAGAGAACGAGGTCGATATTTCATATTGACAGAAAGTTGCAAATACGTAACTTAACTACTTGAAGAATTTAAAGAGATTTATGATGCTGCCAATATTCACATTTTGCAGTTCTGATATATATATATATATATATATATATATATATATATATATATATATATATATATATATATATATATATATGCCTAATAAACACTAAATATTGTTCAAAGGACAGAAGTGTATATATGCACTTTAACCAATTTCAAGGACATCATCACTGATCACAAATAAAAATGCTGACGCGTGTATTCGCGCCAGTTCAGTTGAGTTTATCAGTAATGACAACAGGTCTGCTGAACTTCAGTTCACGGATGAATGCAGTTCAGAGTGGATGATGTCATGGGCTCTGTCTCAAATCCCAGTCAGCAACCTTGTGTACGGCCAAAAAAGCTGCGCGCGCCTCAAAACGCTGTCGAATGGGCGGTGCACTAGACATTGAGACACAGCCGCGGTGTTTGAGAGTAGCTAAAGTGCTCACTCAGACCAGTTTTAGAGAGGGGCGGAGGAGGGCTCGCCTCATGAGGGTATAACGGCAGTGTACGTGGGGGCTTTGTATTTATTTTTGCTTCAGAGTTGTTTTGTTTTATAACCAGATAAAGCAAACACTTCTTGATTTGAAATGTAGCTTTTAGCGGACTTTTTTATTCTTTGTAAAGTAGGTTAAATGGACGCCGCGGTGAAATCGGAGACTGGTGCTCCGCTTTCTCATTCACGAGTGAGCTGACTCTCTGAAACCGCTGGACGGTCCGTGTCTTCGGCGATGCCTCCGCAGGGAGGTGGAGAATACAAGCCGGCTCCAGGTACAGCAGTGCCGCCGGTTCCCCCGCGGAGACTCCGGGGCAGAGATTTATCATCCGCGGTGAAGAGCCGCTTCGGGGCGGCAGCGGAGCGCAGGGTGAAGTGCGTGCTGGTTGGTGATGGTGCAGTGGGTAAAACTAGTCTCATTGTGAGCTATACCACAAATGGATATCCCACCGAGTATGTTCCTACAGCGTTTGACAACTTTGCAGGTAAAAATCTTCCCAGTTTAATTCAACTAAATATAAATAAATGCATAAATAACATATATTTTAAAAATGTAAATACTTTTGTAATTAAACCATAAATCTAGTGATTAGCTGGTCCAAACCGCTGGTAGACCATCTTTTGACCACATAAACCAGCTACCAGCTGATCATACCAGTACTGCTATACTGATTAGTTTTAATACTGATTAGGAATTAATAACCAGCTTGCACCAGCTAATGACAAGCTCGAACCAAAAACCACTCCAAAACAGATATGAGTTCAGTAGGATTTATATATATATATATATATATATATATATATATATATGCGATTAATCGCATCCAAAATAAAAGTTTTTGTTTACATATTGTATGTGTACTGTGTATATTTATTAGGTATATATAAAGACACGCTCATACAGCATATATTTGAAAATATTTTCATGTATATATTTATATTCATATAAATTATATCATATGTAAATATATTTAATAAATAAACGTAACATATTTTAATATATACATGCATACGTGTGTGTTTATTTATTTATTTATTTATTATTATTATTTCATGACAAAGAATGATGCAGTCATTGCAGTTTGCCATTGACTTAATTTATTTCATCACATGACCACATGATTGTTTTCTGTCTGTTTTTGTGGTGAGTTTTTGTCAGGCCAGCAAGTTCACCAGCCCATTTCAGTCTCATTTGTCAAAGTCCATGTGTCTTAATAATGTCCAATGAAAAGGGATAAAATGTCAAATTGATTCTCTTCTCCTCTGCAGCGGTTGTAGCTGTTGATGGCAAGCCTGTGAAACTTCAGCTTTGTGACACAGCCGGTCAGGTCAGTCCAGTAAACCCACTCAGTACCACCAGACCCAAACAAACCAAACACATTCAAGACAGTGCAAGTTCATCATGTCACTGTATAAGGATGACATATTATTTGCACAAACACACGCTGGTCGAAGAGTCGTCTCTTAACTGTAAACAGACAGACCCACGAGTCATTTCCTAATTAGTCATACGGTTGCCTGTCCGTAGGATAAGAGAAAGTGATTTAGTGTTGTTTTGCTTACTCATGATAATGGCTTCTGGTAAAGTTCAGCTGAAGATTGCAGCCCAGTCATCATAAGGAAGTATATGCTTCAACCTATGGGAACATGCTATTATAGGTCAGTCAGT
The DNA here is from genome assembly GCF_003368295.1 of Carassius auratus. Taxonomy (NCBI): domain Eukaryota; kingdom Metazoa; phylum Chordata; class Actinopteri; order Cypriniformes; family Cyprinidae; genus Carassius; species Carassius auratus. The sequence continues at coordinate 10,114,294 of NC_039280.1, forward strand.
GTTTTTTCCTTTGTGGGAGGGGGGAAACCAGCTCTAGGGGAACACAGATGGGAAGCAGTCTAATTGTGATGAATTGGGCTTGATCCGAGGGAAATGGAGGCCTACTTTCAGTCGGGATACAGCTGGGGTTAGTCACTGGAAATGTGAGATCACTCTGTTTTCGATGAGTTTAGCAAGCTAAGAGGAGACAGTGAAGGGAGGAAAGCCAAGAGAGATTTGGATCAGTTCTGTTTATGCCAGTGGAAATGGAGGAAGGGAGAAGAGAGAGAAACAGATAAAGAGTAAGAGAGTAAATTTATTAAATTGACAGAAATGTTTTAGTTTATATATAAATTTGTGCATGCACAATTCCCTTATTTTTACATTTATTTGTCATCATGTAGCACTGACTTAAAGTTAATCTTTAAAAATAATAGTAATTTAATATCATGACTACTAAATGCAGTTCAAATTGAATATCTGTTTTTGTATATTATAATGTTGTGATGCCTAAATTCATTTGTAACAACACACTTGCATATCAATTATGAAATGGGATTGTTTGTTTGATGGTTTAGAATGTGTCCAGTTGACTAATATGAGAAAGTTTGGGTCAGTAAGATTTTTTATTCCACTTTTTATAAGTATACTTTTTATATACTAATTTTATTAGTATTAGTACTTTTATTCAGTAAGACCCATTAAACTGATCAAATAAGTGCTGTTCCTTGAACTTTCTATTCTTCAAAAAGCCTGAAAATAACTCTATCAGGGTTTCCACCAAAAGCAGCACAACTGTTGCTGAAATATTTCTTGAGCACCAAATCAGCATATTAGATTGATTTCTAAAAGATCATGTGACACTGAAAACTGAAGTAATGACTGCTGAATATTCAGCTTTGCATCACAGGAATAAATTACATTTTAAAATATAATAAAATAGATAGATCATATATTTTTGGTCATGAAGGCATCCTCGGTGAGGGTAAGAAAACAAAAATCTTACCAACCCCAAACGTTTTAATGGTAATTGCATGATTTTACAGAAGTGTTTACAATAAAAAAAAATGGGATTAAAAATAAATATGTTAATACACATACTGCATAACGTCACAAAATTACAAACAGTCATTCTGACATGCATAGTAAGTCTGTATCATAACTATTAAGGAATCTAACAAATTAACAGTATAAATAAATGCCCTTTTATAAACTACTTTGAATATTTCAAAACTACAAGTGGTAGTTTCTTCAAGAAGCTTACCTCTACTGAATCTTTTTTTACTCTGTGCAGGATGAGTTTGACAAGCTCCGGCCGCTGTGCTACACCAATGCTGATGTCTTCTTGCTCTGCTTCAGTGTGGTAAGTCCCTCCTCTTTCCAGAACGTGAGGGAGAAGTGGGTTCCTGAGATCTGCCGGCACTGCCCGAGGGCACCGATACTGTTGGTGGGCACTCAGGCTGACCTGCGGCAAGATGTCAAAGTGCTCATCCAACTGGCCCAGTACAAGGAGCGGCCGGTGGACCCCCAGGAGGCCTGCATGTGTGCTGAGGAAGTACAGGCCGTCTCGTACATGGAGTGCTCAGCGCTCACTCAGAAGAACCTGAAGGAGGTGTTTGACACGGCTATAATGGCCAGCATCCAGTACTCGGACAGCCAGCAGCAGAAAAGACTGAAGAAGCGGACGCCCGATAAAATGAGGAAGCTCTCTGAGTCCTGGTGGAAGAAATACTGCTGTTTGGCATAGACGTAAGAATATGATTGCATACTGTTGATATGAATGCGGTTAGACTGGAACCAGCTTTTTTGGATAGAAATGGACACAAGATCCATCTGCTTTATGAGACTGTGTTAGTGGATTAACATGAGCACACCGGGCCGTGAAATTAATCGGACATTTTAGAAAAGATCGGCCAGCTTTTGTGATGAAATGGAAAGATTCATAGAGACCCAAAGTTGTCCGCTGTATTTTAGGATCTGCTCTTCATTTGGAAAGTCCCAAGTTAACCTCAGATACTCATGTGAACAATTCAGGGCGAGAGTCATCTGTCTTTCTTTACCTTATCTCTTGTTGAAGAGGGTTTCAAGTGGACTTGAGATCTAGTTTCAAGATCTAGTTTAGACTGCCAGAACTTTCCTTCTTCATTTAGACACTGTGAAAAGCAACCTGGTCGGTCTCAGCATGTTGTTAGTGTTTTAATACTTCTTTTGCTTACAGAATGGAATTACTCGCCTTTGTTATTCCCTCGTCTTGGAGGATTATTGATCCAGAGTGGGTTCAGTCTGATATACTTAAGTGCTCCTTCATGTATCTGTCAAAGCATTAAGTGTGATGTTGAGTACAAGCAGATGTTTGGACACACTATCAACTTGACATCACTGACATTTACCTTGTTGTCCTCTGAGGGTGAATGATTGTCCATTTTAGAGACAGCAGGACGCTGGCACATCTCTCCAGGCTGTCTTGTTTACATTTGGAGTTAAGTTCAGATCCAAACATGCTGTGAGGTCAGGGTCTTTTGAGAGTAAGTACGTACACTTAGTAGGCCAGTTGGATTGTGTATCTGGTCATTGAACCTTGAGCTTCATCAAAAACAGTGTTTTAAGTGAAGCATTTCAGTGCTGTCAGGAGGAATCTGACTGAGTCAGACGTTATTGGGTATTTATAGGAATATACACTAATGTTCATAAGTTTGGGGTTGGTAAGATTTTTTGTTGTTGTTTGTTATAAAATCTCTTTTGCTCACCAACATTGCATTTCATAAACACAATAAAACATTAAATACAGTAATATTTGTAAAATATTATTACACTTTTAAAATATCTGTTTTCTAATTTAATATATTTTCAAATATTATTTATTCCTGTGATGACAAAGCTGAATTTTCAGCAGCCATTACTCCAGTCTTCATTGTCACATCATCCTTCAGAAATAATTCTGTTATGCTGATTTAGTGCTCAATAAATATTTCCTATTATTATTAATGTTGAAAACAGTTGTGCTGCTTAATATATCTGTAGAAAATGTGAAAAGAGCACCCTTTGAATTAGAAGTTTTTCAACTTGCGATAAAATGTATTAATTGCTTTAAAAAATCATACTAACCCCAAACATGTGAACATTAGAATGTGTTGCACATTTTCAAAGAAGGAAAAACTTTTTTAGTCTACAGTTTTCAACCAGAAACTATAATGGTTGACATTGCTTGTCAATTTCTGTTAGAACAAGACAATACTTTTTTTTTTTTTTTTTTTTGCATGAAACTTCAATATTAAATTTTAGATTCTTTATGCCTTTGCAATTATGGCACTATTTATAGGTGGAATTTGTACATTCCTGGCATCAAATGAAATTCCAATCTGTTTGTTATGAGATGGACATGATATCAATCAGGGCTGTGAGTTTGGTGCGGGGTGCTGGGTGCTGGGTGGGGGGTCTATCTGTATGCTCAACTAATTGCAAATGGGGAGAGATTTTTTTCCCAATTGTGTTATTTCAGATTATTTACTTATTGATTCAATTCAGTTAATTCAGTTATGTCAAAAACTGGGGCACCAATGTTAGTGGTGCAGACAAGACACATTAAACATGAATATTAAACAAACCATTTTTTTTCCATATTTCCCTGAATGCATTAGGCAGACAGTTTTATCCAAAGCAACTTGCATTGCATTTAAGTCATGCATTCCATGGGAATGAAACCCATGACCTTGATGTTGCTGGTCACTGCTCTACTGTTTAAACTACTATTCTACATTTGTCTCCCCTAAAGGACGTCATGCTTTGATAAGCATTGCAGTCCTATGGTTAAATGAATCCTATATAAAATACATGGAGTGTTTCTCCAGAGCAAACTGCAGATTTTATCAGGCTTCCACATCAGATGAACTGGAAAAGTCACCTGCTGCTATGCAAAATGTGAAAAGAGCATAAGCTTAATGACACGGTAAGGAAAAGTTAATGTTTCACTGCATAAGTTGGGGTTGGTGTGCAAGTATCACTAACGTCACTAGTGGCAAACATTTTTCTTTCATGAGCACAGAATGAATCAAGAATGAAATCAAGATGAGTTTTATGTTTGCCACTTGTAATGTTAGACTGTCAGAATGTGGCGAGGCATTGAGAAAGAAGTAGGTGGCTCTGAGAAAGTGATTACAGGGCTGTAAACCGCAAGTGTTGAAGGTTGCATAGTGAGAGATGAAACCCAGACCAAACAATTATATTGATTTTAAAGAGAGGAATTAAAAATTCTGTAATGATTTACTCAACTTCATGTTTTTTCAAACATTTTGTGGAGCACAAAAGAAGATATTTTGAAGAATGTCTCCATTGTTTTGGTCTATGAAAAAAAGTGGTTGAAACATTCTTCAAAATGTCTTCTTTTGTGTTCCACAGATAAAAGGAAGTCACACACATATGGAAAGATATCAAGGAGTGAATTTTTGGCTTTTTTTGGTGATGCACACTCAAGACATTTTTTTAAAAAGGGGCATATTGTAACAGTATATTGTATTTAATATTTTATCAAGAGGTATTTTTGTGATCTCAAAATTGCATATGTTGCAAAAACAGGCCTTAAGTTCAGACTGACCAAAGCATTTGAGCGCTAGAGTGCTGTGTGCTTTCCCAGGGCAGGATCAGTTACTGAGAGGTTTTTGACAAGTCTCCAAACTATCACTTCAAACACGCAGTGTGTTTATTCACTGCTTTGATGCTTTGATTTGCACGTGAGTTGCATTGCAGTGTTGTATATTTTCTGTGAGTGAGCTCACTGCTGCCGCGTCCCACCAGACGGAACTGTTCAGGATCTGGTGCTCGTTCAGACAAAGCTGACATGCAATAACAGAGACCTCCCTGTAGATTGTAATCTTTCTCAGAATAAATATACTTTTTGTCTACTTATTGTCTGTGTGTATCTTCTTACACTGTTTTGTTCATTTTCTTGGGATATGTTATGAAAAGCCATCAGTGAAGGGGATAATTTCATTATCTCATAACCCCGTTTATAGTTAATACTTGGTAAACACTGTCTTACCTGCAGGAATAATGAGGCTGTCTGTTCATAGCAGGTTATATACAGTTCACCGTCTGGGGTTTGATGTTGTCTTATCACTGCAGCTGAGAAAATTCAGCAATTGTCGAATATTTTTTGTTTTAATAAATGCTTAAATTATATTTTGTAATGTGACTTTATATCTAAAATGATGACGTCATGATTTGTATCTCACAATAGCAATATCATATCTGAAAATGTGACTTAACATCTTGTAATATGACTTTATATATTTAAAATATGACTACGCATCTCAATGTGATTCCATACATTGCAATAGTAACTTTGTTTCTTGAAACTGTGAATTTATATCTCACAATTGCAACTTTCCTCAAAATATTACTTTATATCTCACAGTATGACTATATTTTGCAATGCAACTTTATACATTGCAATGGTAATTTTGTTTCTTCTAACTATGTGACTATATTTCAATATATCTCATAACGTGACAATACATCACAATGTTACTTTTATATACTGCAATTGCAATTTTGTTTCTGGAAACTGACTTTATATCTAACCGTGTGGTTATTTCTCAAAAATGTGACTTTATACCTTAAAATGACTTTCTAACTCATAATGTGACAATAGCTCACAATTTTAATATGACTACATCTCATAATGTGACTTAGTACATCACAATGCAGCATTTATATATTACAACTGCAATTTGTTTCTGTTAACTGACTTTATATCTAACCATGTGACTATACCTGAGAAATGGGACTATATATCTCAAAATGACTTCATATCTCATAATGTGACTTTATATCTCAAAATGCTTATGCATCTCATAATGTGAATATATCTCACAATTTCAATATGGCTATATCACATAATGTGACTTAATACATTACAATATGACTTTTATACATTGCAATTGCAATTTTGTTTCTGTTAACTGACTTATATGTAACTAGGTGACTATATTTAAAAAAAATGACTTTATATCTCAAAATGACTTTCTATCTCATAATCTAACTTTATATCTCAAAATTACTTTACATCTCATAATGCTACTTTATTTCTGAAAATGACATTTTATATCTTGTTATAAATGTGATTTTATGTCATAAAATGTGATTATTTGATTTTGATTTCTCGTAACTGTGACATTATATATCACAATGTGGTTTTATACTTCAGAATGTGACTTTATATCTCAAAATGTTTTAGTTTTTTGGGGGGATGTAACATTTATCTTCAAATATGACTTTCTATAAATTATTAAACAGTCATTAGTTAATCGGGAAATCATGGAGATCCTACTGTATATTAAAGGCTTTATGTAAATAGACGAGACTGTAGCTGCAGGTGTTGAAATGACTAATGTAGGCCGAAAAGCTATGGCTGCTCTGTGATGTCTTTGTTAGTTTAGTTGCATTATTGCCAAGGAGTTGTTTTATCTGGCTTTTAATAACATTTCAACAAGCACACGAAACAATTAAAGTGGCGTCTGGGTTCATTAGCTCCATTGAGCTGCTTTTTAAACAGATGACATGCTCTTTCTGAGCTCTAGACGCCTTAACTGCTAACAATGACATATTTGGGACACTTTTATCCAGTTGCTTCATATTGCGTGTTTCTGTATGGCAGAGGAACAAAGAAAAACGTCAATTTGCAGCCCCTTCAACCGAAAGATCTCATGCTACAAATAACTTTTAAACATTTGGGCCAGTATGAATCAAACATGACAGACTCTACTGATAGTTTAAATAGTTTCCTCTGGAGTTCCATACAGCTTCCTACGCAGGGTCCGATGATGGACGCTATTCAAGATTCTGGCAACACTATGAGGGAACATTTGACTTCATCACAGCTGTGGTGGCATTACTGAAATATGAATTTTACAAGGAAAAGCTAAGTTCTCATTATACGGTGTTCTTATGAAGGTGTTGATCTGAAGCCTAACCTTTGATTTATATGTGAGATATATTTACAGCTGATCACCAGCATGTTGTGTTTTGGGTTCTGGTCTTCTTTTTATTCAGTAAGCTTCTTAAATATGTTTTTAACAGTTATACAGTATTGTTCAAAATAATAGCAGTACAATGTGACTAACCAGAATAATCAAGGTTTTTCGTATATTTTTTTATTGCTACGTGGCAAACAAGTTACCAGTAGGTTCAGTAGATTGTCAGAAAACAAACAAGACCCAGCATTCATGATATGCACGCTCTTAAGGCTGTGCAATTGGGCAATTAGTTGAATTAGTTGAAAGGGGTGTGTTCAAAAAAATAGCAGTGAGGCATTCAATCACTGAGGTCATCAATTTTGTGAAGAAACAGGTGTGAATCAGGTGGCCCCTATTTAAGGATGAAGCCAACACTTGTTGAACATGCATTTGAAAGCTGAGGAAAATGGGTCGTTCAAGACATTGTTCAGAAGAACAGCGTACTTTGATTAAAAAGTTGATTAGAGAGGGGAAAACCTATAAAGAGGTGCAAAAAATGATAGGCTGTTCAGCTAAAATGATCTCCAATGCCTTAAAATGGAGAGCAAAACCAGAGAGACGTGGAAGAAAACGGAAGACAACCATCAAAATGGATAGAAGAATAACCAGATTGGCAAAGGCTCAGCCAATGATCACCTCCAGGATGATCAAAGACAGTCTGGAGTTACCTGTAAGTACTGTGACAGTTAGAAGACGTCTGTGTGAAGCTAATCTATTTTCAAGAATCCCCCGCAAAGTCCCTCTGTTAAAAAAAGGCATGTGCAGAAGAGGTTACAATTTGCCAAAGAACACATCAACTGGCCTAAAGAGAAATGGAGGAACATTTTGTGGACTGATGAGAGTAAAATTGTTCTTTTTGGGTCCAAGGGCCACAGGCAGTTTGTGAGACGACCCCCAAACTCTGAATTCAAGCCACAGTACACAGTGAAGACAATGAAGCATGGAGGTGCAAGCATCATGATATGGGCATGTTTCTCCTACTATGGTGTTTGGCCTATTTATCGCATACCAGGGATCATGGATCAGTTTGCATATGTTAAAATACTTGAAGAGGTCATGTTGCCCTATGCTGAAGAGGACATGCCCTTGAAATGGTTGTTTCAACAAGACAATGACCCAAAACACACTAGTAAACGGGCAAAGTCTTGGTTCCAAACCAACAAAATTAATGTTATGGAGTGGCCAGCCCAATCTCCAGACCTTAATCCAATTGAGAACTTGTGGGGTGATATCAAAAATGCTGTTTCTGAAGCAAAACCAAGAAATGTGAATGAATTGTGGAATGTTGTTAAAGAATCATGGAGTGGAATAACAGCTGAGAGGTGCCACAAGTTGGTTGACTCCATGCCACACAGATGTCAAGCAGTTTTAAAAAACTGTGGTCATACAACTAAATATCAGTTTAGTGATTCACAGGATTGCTAAATCCCAGAAAAAAAAAATGTTTGTACAAAATAGTTTTGAGTTTGTACAGTCAAAGGTAGACACTGCTATTTTTTTGAACACACCCCTTTCAACTAATTGCCCAATTGCACAGCCTTAAGAGCGTGCATATCATGAATGCTGGGTCTTGTTTGTTTTCTGACAATCTACTGAACCTACTGGTAACTTGTTTGCCACGTAGCAATAAAAAATATACTAAAAACCTTGATTATTCTGGTTAGTCACATTGTACTGCTATTATTTTGAACAATACTGTACAGCCAGCAAGATGAGCAAAAAAGCAGCCTAAGAAATTCATTCAAGTCTGAACTACTGGTCTGGGGAAGCCTATTTCTGCAAACGAATAAATAAATAAATAAGTAAATAAACAAACGGGGACAATGCAATGTGACTTTATGACTATAAATTTGTGACTGTATATCTCACAATGAATTTATATATATATATATATATATATATATATATATATATATATATATATATATATATATATATATTTTTTTTTTTTTTTTACAAAAAATCTCCCATTTGTTAACATTAATTAGCTGTATTAGTTAATATAAACACTGAAAATAAAGCATTCATAAATCTTAATGTTATTTTCAATATTGACTAAAACATTATTTAAACCAAAAGTTATGTCCAAATAATATCATTGGTAACACTTTATGATTGGTTCCAATTGTTAACATTAGTTAACCACAGTAGTAAACATGAAATGGCATTTAATTATCTTTAGTGGCTTACTTAACCTATGGCACTTTATTGCATAGTGTTACCACATTATTCAATGACCATGAGCTAACAATAAACAGTATTTGTATAAAAATGTAAATACTGTACTTTAAATGTAAACATTAACTAGGTAACTTTAGCCAACTTTCTCACAGTGTGGTTTTTATCTAACGATGTAAATCTTGCCCTATTAATATATATATTTTTTAATTTTATATTTATTTTTCATTTACAACCTAATATGTTTCAATCTGAGGCTGAAACGTTGTCCATATATTTCTGTATAAACCCCCCAAAAAAGAGTCTCTGCCTATGTTTGTGTGTGTTTATGAGAGGAATATTATTACATGGGAATACAATATGCAGAAGGATTTGCCTCCCAGAGACTCCTGATCAAACAGGAAATGAAGACAACAGACAGGAAGAGCTGATCTTGCCATCACGGATAATTTATCAGCGATCACAGAGCTGCTCGGTCATTTATTGCACTCAACATATGGTTATAATTAGTCTCCTTGCATGGGTGAATGTTTCGCATGTGAGGACATTATCAACAGGGATAGAAGTAGCAGGGACAGGGACGGAACTATAGATTTTCTGTAAAGTAAATCAATCTTCAGTGCTTGTTATGTGAGCTCAAGGCCTTGGGAAAATTCCAGCGTTACTTCCCTCAGTGACATCATGACATCACCTCACAAAGTAGCTCTGTTTAATTATCAGGGTCCATGCACACATTCAAACACAATGAAATTAAATCTGCACTGGCCTATATTGTGCCTTGACTGCTGACAATGCAGGTGAGGGTAAATTCAATCTACCAGCTACCCAAAATCTCAGTATGGTGGCCATTCCACTCGGCCTGGTGCTTTGTGCGATTATGGGTCAGGGTTGAAGGAGCTGCGTGCCGGTGTTAGGGCGCCCACAAAGCACTAATCGCACTGTGAAAGCAGGGACTTTGACGGCCGCTGACAGGCTGAGGAATTCCAGAGTAGCACAGTGTCTGAGAAAGCCATTGCCACGTCCCTTGTAGCCAGGAGAAACTATTTTGTCTTGCACCATTTTGAAAGGAAGAAAAACACCCGAAAAAGCCATCTGACAGGTCATTTCGAACTCCTACGCATAGCTTTTGCTTCCATGGATAATGTGAGGTTACTGGATGTACCTCAGCAATTCAGAGCAGTACAAAAAGAATAAAATGAAATGAGGGTTATCACAGTGCATGAGGGTTATCATACTGGGCGCAGTGAGCAAAGCATAATATAATGACAGCAGGATGCAAGTCTGTCTTTTCATGGATGGAAAAACAATGAAACAATAGACAATAGAAAGAGCTTGATTCTACCACATCAGCTGAGGTTTTAAGAACGTGTCGAGACATAATTACAATTTTGGCTAATCCATGTTATATAAAACTAAATCTATTGTTTATGTAGACATCGTTTGTGAAATGTGTTCATTCACTGAGTTTGTTAGAAATTATAATTTTCTGTCAATTAAAATAATAGAAGTATTTTAAAATTGCATTACATTGGTTTTACTGTCATACAGTTTATTTACCCAATGTTGTCATTTTAGTTAACAAGAATTAGCAAAAGTTATTTAATAAAAGTATTCTATTCTATTCAATTCTATTCTATTCTATTCATATATAAATATATGTATTCCAAAATGGTTTCTCTGTATTCACCAGTTTATCCAACCTTATAATTTTAGTTCATAAGTATTCACAAAAATAATTATTAAATTAAATTAAATTAAATTAAATTAAATTAAATTAAATTAAATTAAATTAAATTAAATTAAATTAAATTAAATTAAATTAAATTAAATTAAATTAAATTAAATAAGGAATAATTGATGACAGGCCGTTGATTTATTAAAAAAATAATGTACACCCGAGGTGGTGATGCAGCCATGATGTGAAGTGAACACCTCAGACCGTTCGTCAGCCAATCATTTTTTTTTTTATTATTCATAATCTAATTCTAAGATTCACTGCAAGACAATAATCAGTTTTTGTAATAGGACATTTTTCTCCAAACCTAACAGTTACTGATATTAAGTCCTTGTGTCAACTTCCTTATGTGCAAACTAGCCCTGGTCTCTCTCTCTCTCTCTCTCTCTCTAGCAGTTTGACATACTGGAGGCAGAGCAGAAGGGAGGGCTCAACAGAACGACTGGCTCAGGGCAGACTTACAATCCCCTTATACTTATTAAGTTGCATAACCACAAACTGTCACCCAAATTTTCACAGAAATTAGTCAAGGTGCTTACTTACTGGAAAAAGAGAGTGAGAAGAAAAAAGAGACCCTCTTTATGAGAACATGTGCTAACTGAATGAAAACTCATGCGTTACTATGGAGCATTGTATCTAAACAGTGTGATTACAGTATAGAGGACAGCTGCGAGCCAGCCATGTCACTGTAAAGCGGAGAAATACACCCTGATCCCATGTCTTATGTAAGCGCTCTTTTGTCGGGGCTGTTAACCAGGGGGCACTTGTGTTTGTGTGTGTGTGTCAGAAGAGACTAGCATCATGTGTAACAGTTCTGGCTACAGGCCAGCGCTTTCAAACACCACATGCAGCTTATAATTGGGTCCAGGCCTTTCTGTAATAAGTTCTGGAACTGCTGGCAAGTAAGAACACAACAGATGAAGAATATGAGCCTTACAGAATAAAATACTGTAATTATGAAAATAAATAAATAAATATATTTATAAATAAATATATAAATATATAATAAATAAATATATCTAAACTGATACCGGTGCAACTTTCACGTCTTCTTTGTCACACTGTGGATTTACTTTTTGCAACTAGCTCTATTGTGCACTCATTTATTGATTGTTTTAAATATGACCAAGAAAATGTGTTGATTCCTATTGAAATGATTCAATTTTGCCCACAACATTTGCTCTGTGGGTGAAATCCAGTAATTGTAATAAGAATTGTTAAAATAAAAGTTGATTGTTAAAATAAAATGGATGGTACAGTTACTCGTACACAATACAGTATAGTAAAAACAGAAGTTATTGGCAGTCATAATCACAAAATACTAAGTGTTGTGGACACCAACATAGACTGATTATTTTAAATATTGAACACGTGTTGCCGAGATCCCGTTTTGATAGTAGCCACCAGAATTTTTAAGGCTCTTCTTGTGATGGTGACATTTTCTTGTAAAAATATTAATATGATTCCTAACAAAGATGGAAAGAGAAACTCACATACATTTTACTACTCAAACTGCACTCCAACTCCAAACTGTTTTAACACTTTGGCTCTAGAGCAGCTCTGGAACAAATCTGACTATTAAATTACTAACACCTTTAGAACTGCTTGAAGAACATTTGACTTCATGGATCAATTAGTCTCAAAACCTCTTCCGCAGCAGGTGGGGATTAGTTATGTAACCTAAAATGAAGGTGCTCCGAGACATTCATCCGTTCTCCCTAAATCCAATTCAAATTAGGCAATATACTGTACATAGACGTCAAAAGATTTGTAATGCATTGTAAAAACCTACAGGCAATATTTACCTTTCAAGAATAAAAGTCTCATTTATTCCCACCTACGATCTATTTAATGAGATGCCAATGACGTCATCTACTGCCTCACTTTAGTTTACTGTCAATGGAGCCACAGCGCGTAACTTAGCCGGAGTGTCTATGTCCCAGTTTGAGCCCTATAAAACCGCTTTGGGGCTTTTTGAGAGTTGATGTGATTGATGGTCGGCGTGTGAATACTAAACAGTGAAAGTGGTGGCATGCTGAGAGCGCTACACAGAATAGGGTGAATGGAGTGTGTGTGCTGTGCGCATGCTTATGTGTGTATCCAAAAGCTTGATGCTGTTCTGGGGCGTCCAAACAGAGTTAAGCTCTGACTATCTGCCCTCGCTGCCAATGAGTCAAAGCACAGGCACAGAGAAAGCATTAGCCACGCCTCCAAAGCCACAAATGATTGCACACAGCTGTTTGCAAATACACCTTCATGTTGTGGAATAAAGCAATGAAAGCTCTTTGTTAAGTCAGTTGATCCCTGCTGGCCCCTAAATCTGGTCTGTGGGGGGTCTTGTAGTGTTTTTTTGTGTCATAGGTTCTGTCTATAAAATGTGTGGCCTATACCAACCGAACTGACTGTTAGTTGCTGTTTTAGAAGTGTGAAAAAAATTGTTTGAATTGGAGATTGTGTTATTTTAGGAGTTTCCACTCTTTCCGCTCCACTGCTTTAGTCAGATGAACGGCATTATTCCAAAGTGTTTTGTCTTGTTTTTGGATTTTCTCTGCTGACACAATAAAAAGCAGCAAGTGTTTTATTGCAGCAGTGAATCATTTTCCCATTAAATCAGACTCCTAGCCTGACACGCATTTTGGATGAGTGTGAGTTTGTGTTTGACCATTGAGATGTGCTGTGGAGAATACAACTCTCTCATGATCAGCGTGAAGAAGAGTACTATCATTCATGGGAACAAGAAATTCTTTCTTTTCTAAGCCCTTCCAAATACAGTATTTCTTTATTGACTCTTCATCTGCTGAATGAATGCTAAAGCATATTCGTGTTTTCCCTCAAAGCTTGATCAAGTGACATCAGAATGATCGTATTTATGAGCTGAGCACCCATGAAAGCAACCACCAGCATAAAGTTTGAATTACTTGTGGGGAACTCTTTATATCCAGAATTTCTTAATTGGAGGTGTCCAAAATTAAAAGTTAAATTACTAAAGCAATGTGGTATTTGATCATAATTAGAAGTTACATTGTAGTAGTTAATTGTATAGTAGTTAGCAAGTTTTACTAGATTATGTTACCCATCATTCTCTGTGGCCACCTAATTTATAATATTAATATTATGAGATAAATGATACACCATTTATTTCAAACATTTATAATTATGTGATCATTTTTGACCAGGTAAACTTACTTACTATTACTTACAAAAACATTGTACCTTTTATTTATTTATTTATATTTTGAGCCATTTTAAACACACTATACTATGTTACAAATTATCCACAACAACTGCACTAAAATAAAATGGATTGTACTGTTAATTGTATGATCTATAGTATATAGTGAATAAGATTATATTGTAATAATATCGTTAATCTTATTAAAAATATATATTACATAACTTAAAATACATGAAATCTACATGTATGGTTATCATGTGAGATTATAGTGTCAGAAACATGTTGTTTTTTGTGTGTTGTAGAGGTAATAGATATATTATGTTAAAGTACTCTTAAAAACATACACGAAGCAAATATACTGGTAATTTGCTGCCAGGATGTTATCCTTTAATTTCACAGATACTGTATGTGTGTTAAAGGGGTCATATTATGCTTTTTTTAAAGATAAATTATTTTGTGCATTTGGTGTAACAGAATATGTTGACATGCTTTAATGTTCAAAGAACACATTATTTTTCAAATACTGTACATTATTTTAGGTCCTCTATGCTCCGCCTCTCTCAAACGCGTCGTTCTCTACAAAGTCCCTCCTTCTGACAAGCACAGTCGGCTCTGATTGGGCAACTGACCCAGTGCATTGTGATTGGCCGAACACCGCAAGCACTAGTCGGGAATGTAACACCCCTTTCCATAATTGCGAGTTTCATCTTTCAAAATAAATGTAAAGTTAATAATGTCACAATGACATAAAGACACAGTGATGAAGCTCGTATGTGTTTGCAGTACACAAGCCACAGATGGTTAAGACAGCTGACTCCACTGTGTGACCGTCTCTCTCTCTCTCTCTCTCTCTCTCTCTCTCTCTCTCACACACACACACGCACACGTGTGCACACACATAATGCGCAAAACTCCACATCTGAACAGTCAATAGCAAATACTTAAACTAATAACAAAACATACTTACAGTAGCTGATTCAGAAGCGCCAGACTGTCGTAGCGAACTCAGAATGACCTCCTCTCCTAGGTTCAAGAAAAGGTCATCCATAAAATGCATTGATGTTCTGCTGTAATTAACCTTAAGGATTCCTAAATGCATTTACTTTCTGAAGGCCGAATAAAGTGCTTTTTCTTTCGCCTAGATACACAAAGCATCTCCCTGACACGACTGCTTCAACACTAACTGTGGTTACTGAAACCACACCTTCTTTTTTGCGTAACATTTGGGAGGCATTACACAAATATTTCCACAAAGTGACGTAGACGTGGGGGCATGGCAGAGTCTTAACTTTGATAAAGAATGTCTCTTTGGATTTGAGACTTTAGTCTTTGCAACTTTACAGATCTTCTTTATGCACCAAGAGCTTGTAACACTCCAAAGAGAAAGGAAAAGTTTTAATTGCATCATATAACCCCTTTAACTCTAAAACACAACACAATGCAGTACACAATTCAGGCAAAACACCTGTGTAAAATAAATAAGGAAAAATCCTTCATACTAATACAGTACACTGTGCCCTTTTTTTTTAGATCAAAATGCATCAGATTGTCAATTCAGGAAGACGTGCCTAAAATCATTTTATCCACTGGGCATTCTGGATTCATCCAGGTCACACCCAGAGAACAAATATACAGAGACTTCCTCAGAAACCTTCCTCTGACAGCAGATCTGCTGACTTCATTCAGCCCCAAACCTTCCTTTTATCACAAGTACATCAGAGTTCAGAGAGGAGGGACTGCATCCCTGCTGCATGGAGAGGCTGATGAGCAATGAGAGGAGGAGAGCTATAGAGAATAGATAAAAAATGATTTTCTTGTGTAACATTCATTTAAAGACATCAAGCTAAAGCAATGCCAACAGGTGAGTTGCATCACTGAATGAGTCCAAAGCATTTGACTGTAACCAGAAAGCTGTCCTCCAAAATTCCCCCTTTCCAAAGTAAACCATTTGACCATAAGCTGCATCTCACAGCTGAAATCCCAAAAGGGAGATGGGATGGACAGATCAGATAGGACATTTGAGTAGAAGCACAACAGTTTCTCTCCCACTCACTTTCCTCTCTGACCTCTCCACCCTCTCTGCATTAATCATCAACACACGTCCAGAGAAGAACAGGCCCAGTTCAGTCTCTAAACAATGAGCTTTTGAATGCATTTCATTTAGTGCAGATTTATGGATATTCCTACTTAAACTCTAATAATAATGTTTTGGACAAAAGTTCAGCTTTAGCATGTATGTAAAATTGTCAGTTGGTCTATTCCAGGAAAATGAACCAAAATAACGATGACTCATCCTGCACTACAAAGATCAGATGTCCAATCAGATGCTCTCTAGAGTGAGAATGTCCCGCCCACCAATACCACATGCAAGGGTGATAATGTGATAATATAAACCCTTACATTTCCATTTTTTTTTCAAGTTTCTTTATTAATTTGGTTACTTTTAGGCCTATCATCAGATAAATTATATATTCTTAGTTTCATAAATTTTTTGTCCAATGCATAGTGCACATAACGTGTGGTCAATGTTTCACACAGATTACTGTGTAAATAATGCAAACAAAATAAAAAATTAAATAAATTGGTCTGTATTATGTTAATTATACACAATATGGTCAAAAAAACATGAACAGTTGTTATTGTTAATATATAAACAATAAATTAACAATAACCACAACTGCTATTTTTTATATACATTTTTTTTATATGCAACTGGTATTTTATATATTTTTAACAATTTCTGTGAATAACATTTAGTCTCAAAATCACAAAATGGTCTACACTCCTTTTCTTCTTTTATTTTGTAAAACAGCACATACAGAATAGAGGTTTCTTCTTTTTGCCGTCTTCAATTAATCATGTAAAATATGGAAATTATTTTATATTATCACATTTTGCCATTCTGCTCAAAACTTACAACCTTAATTTGTAATTGCAGAGGTTTGAGAAACTCTATGGTTCCTCATATCTGGTCCTGGATGGTTGCTGCCCTGCAGAGTTTAGCTCAAACCCCGATCAAACTACCTGTGATTTTGACCTTAATTAGCTTCCTCAGCTGTGTTTGAGCTAAACTCTGCAAGTTTTTGTATTCTATAGTTAGCTATATTCTGCTTTATATTTTAGCTTAAGTCTCTAACCATTCTCCAAATATGGTTTGGTTTCTGGGTCGCATTCCATTTGCCACATGTATAATTGTGTTCATTGGTTCTGCCTTGCCCAGATCCGGTATTTATTCAGCATGTCTGTGCGGGAGAGGAACAGCAGCCGTTATCTCCAGTGATAATAGCAGAGTGACATAAGAGGATCCGTCAGTGTGGGTCCAGCCATGTTTGGAAAAACAAAAAGTGAAGAGAAAAACATGTTGGTTAGAAACATGGAAAAGCAATGCAGAACCGGCTGTGACCAGATTTATTGAATAAAAACATTTTAGTCAAGTCATTATAAGTGCTCAGAGAGTGATAAATACTCTATACAAAGGAAAGCAATATAATCTCACATAGGCTACACACATACACTCAAATCGTTATGCTAACATGATTTATATGCAAACAAATAAAAATAAAATGCTGCTGATGCCACTACATACTGCTGCAGCATAATGTTGACATTAGACTATGATCTGTTTTGTGACAGATTGTGTTTGCTCAACTATGCTTAATTTCAGAGAAAATGTATGTAAACTAATATCAAATCAATCTAAAAACTTTAGCAATCTTTGATCTCTTTAAGTAGTAACTGTATTTTGCCTTGGAATGGCAGAATACTCAAGCTTCAGTGAAGTAAGGTAGGACCATTTAGAAAATGACCAACAGTCCACTGTTTCTGCCAATAAAAATGTCTACGGTTATGCTATATGGAATCAGTTATGTAATTGCTGGAGACAGCCAAGAAGAATACGTCAGCATATGGAAACCTCAATTATATCCCCTGGCTGCACTGCACTGGACAACATATTAATATATTGCTCTGATTTCACCCACTGTTCAGATCAACCATATATGATCAGCTGCATATGATTTTCAAAAAAAAAAAAAAAAAAAAAAGTGGGAGTCACAGACATGCACATGATAAGATAAAGAAATAAAGACACCGCACTGTTGTTTTAGACAGTATTTCAGACCTGATTCACATCCAAAATGTGCAGGAAACTCAGTGGCGTGTAATGATGACAGCAGTTTGTCTGTCATGCGTGGACTGCCTCCCCTTTCCTGCATCTCATGTGAATGTGTGAGGCCTGTGCAGTGGCTCATGACAGGGATCCAAGCACGTTCTCAATGAGATAAATCTGCAGCTGCATTTTCCACTTATCTGTCTTATCTCCTGGAGCCATCCTTGCCTCCATCCACCCATTTCTTTGAAGAAATACGGCATAATTCTAGCTCGTTTTAATGGGTAATTCATTGGGATATTATATTTACAATTATTTTCACCTCATCAGCTCCCAAACCAACCAGCCCAACCACAGTTCCCTGGTGTAGAAAGTCATCTTCTAGATTTGGATAATAGTAGTATAACTTAATAGTAATTATTTTATTTATATAATAAAACATGGCTACTTTTCTCATATATGTTCACATATCATACACCCTTCAAAAGTTTGTCTTAGATTCTTAGTCTCACTAAGACTGTGTTAGTATGATCAGAAATACAGTAAAACAATAATATTGGTAAACATTATTATAATTTAAAATATATATTTTTTAAATTTTAAAATGAAAATATATTCCAAGTGGCAAAGCTGAAGTTTCAACCATTACTTCAATCTTCAGTGTCACATCATGATTCAATCTGATATGCTAAATAAAATTTAGGAATCTTTGATGAAAAGAAAGGTATTCGGTAATGCGATAAATCACGGTAAAGAATATGCACAATATTGTTATCGTGGGTACATCTAAATACTGTGAATAATTATACATTACAAATTATTCAGAATTTGGGATGCATTTTCAGAATACTTTTCCCATCAAATGGTCAAAATGCACAACATCACATTATGTTTCTTTAATCTGGACTACAACAAGCCCTAGATATTGTTTGAAAGTGTTTTGATTCTTTATTGTTTGTTCACACATTACATTATGGCTTCATTAGTTAACATTAATTCATTAGTTAACATAAACTGCCAATAAAAAAATATTTTGAAAAATAATCAATCTTAGGTATTCCAATATTTCATAACACATTGATAAAATTGAAAGTTGCAACTGTGTTATTTAATGAGCTAACATGAACTAAGACTTTTTAACAAAGATTAATAACTTCTGTGGCAAATGTAGCTATTGCTCATTGTGAATGTTAATGCATTAACCAGGTTAACTAATGTCTTATTGTAAAGTTATACCTATTGGTCTTTATAGTTCTTTTGATCTTTAATCTGTGTAAAACGTTTAACTTTATATATTTTTTCTGTATTGCTTTATTGTATTTAAATATTCAGTTATTTTGTATATTTTGTTATAAGAAAAAGTTATACTGTATTATGGCTGTATACAAACATTTCAATATTGTGATAATACCTTGATAAAAGCATTAATTGCACCATGAAATTTTGATACCGGCATATCCCTAGTAGTGACAGATCGCTGTAGCGCCTCAGTTCAAGCGGCATGTGAATTGATCATCTCTTCCTCTTTACTAGTTATAACATGAAATAAACATGAATGAACATCAGTATCTTGTTTCATCTGCAAAAAGATGTCAATAAACCATTTTTAAAGTTCAGGCCAACCTCCCGACATTGTCTAAATTGTTAGTCAGATATAAATAGTGGATTCGGCATTACGATCCGTCAAATCGCCTGTCAATAAAATTCCCTGTGAAAAGTCAAATATACTTTGTATTTGAATTTAAATGTGGAAAAGTCTGCAGTGCCTTGAGCATACTATGTATTAAATGTATTACTTATGTAGGATAAAGGGTGTAATGGCATTTTAATTTTTGATATTTAATCCAAATTACCCAATATCACTCCAGCAATGACTCAATGACCTAATGACCAGTATAAATATGGCAGTGGACAGCATGAGACGTGAGAGGAAGGTTGGATTGCTCATTAAGACAAGTTGCAGTGTGGTAGACAGGCTAATCTTCTATAATCCCTGTTGTCTCAGAAGTAACTTTCCCATCTCCTCTTATCCACGCTCTGCTAGTCTCCAGAGCTCATCTCGTTATATTCCAATTATCAGCGATTGTGTTTCGACCCTTTGGCGTGAAAGACACATTGAATAAAAGATCAGTGTTTTTCTAAGGTCCACATCAGTGGTGGTGGAAGATTGGCTGACACTGGAGTACAGACACATCTGTTTTATTCAAGTGTGAACGTGGCCTTGGGCAAATAATAATCTGATACTAATTTTGAGAGAATGTGATCTTTTCTTTTCCCTCATTAGAAGGATTGCACAGTGCAAGTTTATAGTATTTTGTTATTGTTTAATTTTGAACAAACATTTAAAAAATACTGTGTTGCATTTCCCACAGATGTCTTCTGCTGCTGAGGACACCATAAGGTCTACAGCTGTAATAGATACAACAGCTGGGCAAATTTGTCGAGAAAAACAGTTTATTTATTGCGTGCTTCTGGATTTTATCTGCTTTTATTATTTTTGGTGTGTATTTATGACTTCATACCCTGGTACCTTGGGAAAGATGGTCGTAGCATCTGTGTTTCTGAATGCACATGAACGCTTCTGACAGGATCTATGTATTTCCGTGAAGTTTCGAAAGGGTCATCAGTGGAACAATTGACTTGTGCATCTGCATCACGACAGCTGGGTTCACCCCATTAGTATTCAGTTCAAGGCCTGGTGAATACAACCACTTTCCAAAAGAGACATGCATTCAACTCAAGCATATTGTCACAGATCAAGTCCATCTATCATGGTGCTCTTGTTCCTGACCATCCTTAAACCATCATACATTTACCAGCTAGTCTGGTTCAAAGGCATTGGACTGTGAGAAATAGATGATAAAGTTGATAGACCGCTACAGAAAAGTTTTAAATTTTTCGAATTTAATCCAAAAAATACATTTAAATAAAAAATGTAAATTAAACATTTCATAAATTTTATTTATATCTTATGATTTGTAATGACTTCAATAAAAGATAAACATTAACAGAAAAACTGTCAAAACAGCAGTATTGTTTCTGGATTTTAGGTAGGAAAAATAAATATTGCTGAATCTTTCATATTTATTATAAATTTTATGCCATATATATAATACATTTTTTAGTTTATTTCTCTTTAAATGGAATTTCAGTGTGGTCTCAGACATTTGGACATAGTCAGTTTAAACAGTTAATTTAAATATTCAATTTAAACAAACAAACAAACAAAAAAAAAGCATTTTTTATTGCATCTAAATTATATCAACATAAAATAAAAAATTAATATTGTCAAATATTATTAGAGTTAGAATTAGACTGCAAAGCTGAATTTTCAGCAGTCATTACTCCATCACATGATCCTTCAGAAATCATTCTAATAAACTGAGCACAGTTGAAAAGAGTTGGGCTGGGTTTGTGGAAAATCTGATACTGTCTTTCAGGATACTTTGATGAATAGAAAGTTCATATAAACGACTTTTATTGGAACTTGAACAATTTAAAAGTAATCACTGTCACTTTTGATCAATTTAATGCATGCTTGATTTAAGAAATAAATAAATAACTTTTATTTTCAAACAAAAACACTAGCATAAGTATAAACATTTACATACTCTTTATTATCTTATTATCTTACATACTGTTTTATTAGGTAAAGTAAGGTATGCGTAGTTCAGTTACGCCATAAAAAACTGCCATGCCGTGTATGTAAGATGAATGTGTAACATGTTTAGACACAGATCACAGTGCTGATGTCTTGCAGCAGTCAGCCGTGTTCCCATAGAGCCCTCTAAAGACTCACAGTGACCCAGGGCAGACATGCCAGTGATCCCAGCTCCCCTTTGTGCCAGGTTACTAAACGCTAGAGCGATCAAAACAGGCCCAAGACCTGCCTCCTCCATCCCTCTCTTTTCAGCCCTCCCCTTGCCTCTCTCTTTCTTGTTTGTCTGTCCACTGCCTCCCAGGCTGTCTGTCTCCAATAGTGATGTGCGGTGAACAATAGTGAACTCTTTGTACCATAAAGTGCTATGGAGGCGGGGCCGCATGAAAGGGCACTTTCAATAACAAGCCTTTAAGAATCGATGGAAGACATTTTTCTCTGCTAAGTTATTGCAGTTTGGTTGAGTTTATTAAACATTCTCATAACAAGTGACGTGCATTGTTATGGGAGATAACTGAGACAGCATGTAGTTAACATCAACTTCTGTTACTACTGAAATAATGAGTAGCTCAACTGTGACCTTTAGGATGAATGTCCAATGACCGAGCTCCCTCATACATATTACATCAGATTATTAAGTGAGTTTGGCTGCGTGGTGCAGACAATAGAGAGCTGGCCACAAATCACTTTAAACGCAGGCCAGTCAAGGTTTTAAGACCAGGATGCCGAGTATCGCCACCCAGGCAGTCTTTGAGTGATTTTTAGGCCTGTTTATCTAACATCTGGGGTCCCAAACATTCGGTTAACTGCCTCCTACTTTGAAAGGTTTTTTTTCAAGTGAGATACTTCTGTACTTGTTTTTCCCCTGCCAAGCAAAATGTGGTCTCATATTTTCTTAAAGTCATTATGATATTGAAATTAATCCCATATCTATACTTTAAACTAGTGTTATTTTATTGTGAACAATTCATGTGTGTATTTTATGACTATTCTTTTCTTCTATATATCATAACTGAGTCTTCTCTCTGTTAACGCATGCCAGGCTTCTCCAGTCAATTCACGTCTGCATCTAATCAACAACAAATAAACATAGTCCCAAAGTCTCTTGCCTTCTCATGGAATGGAAAGATACAATAAATATAAGAAAAAAAACTGAAATCTCTGAATTAACTGAACTTTTCAAAATCAAATCAGTATTTTGATTAATCTCAAACCAATTTTTTGAATCAGTTCACTAAAAAGATCCTTTCTAGGTAGCAATTGGTGAATTCTTTGCTATAAGTGAGTAATTCTCAGCTAATTTGTCCAAACCATGTTCCTTCAGTTCCTTAAGCAATCATTCAATGAAGGTTGCCTGTTTATTCATTAGGTCTTATTAATCAAATGCTACATTCTATGTTATTGCTATATATTGCTTTATGCTCTTAGCCTTCTATAGTCAGTCTGGAAATTAATCACACACTTATAAAGGCAGAAGCTGTATGACACTCTATATGTGTCATTTACTGTATTCAAAAGTGAATGATTGGATGAGTGATTGAGTTTGGAAGAAGCTTGTGAATGAGTGAACGAGTCAGTTTGTGTAAGTAAGTGAACAAGAATGATTTGTTTAAAACAAAGAATCATTCATGAAAGGAAACACTACTATGCAAACTTTCAAAGAAAGAATCCAACAACTTTACATATCCAACACAGGGTTCATATAAGCTCAGTGTCCAGTGAAACTTTTCTTCCTTCTCACCACGTTAATCTGTCAAGCCTCAGAGCAGCTTTCGCCTTTTCTGGACGCAAAACAACGGCGGTATTCAGTGTGGTTGTGATTTAGAGTGTGCTGCTTGGTCCCAGAGTTAAATCTGTAGTATTTGTCTGCATATAGAGGATACTGTGCTACAGGATAAACAACCGCTTAACAGCACACTGCATTTGAAAGTCAGAAACACTGATGCACTGATCGCAGATGAAGGCACCCAGTCAAAACCTTGCTTTTAATGCAATGCACGACTCTCTGGTGTGTTTTCCCAGTCCCCTTAAACTAACAAGCCATATGTTGTGCTGCAAGGTTCTGAAAGAACATGAGGAATCTGGTTGCGTCTGCGCTGTTTATGCTATTAGTGTCATAAAGAGTGGATTGATTCCATATATAAGGGCTCAGACTCAAACAACCTGTAGAGTAACTGAAATCTCTTGATGCACTGCAGCATACCACAAAATCTGGAGGCAGTTAGATGCATCTACATAACATACAAACTCTCCAACACCTGTTAAAGTAACTGCATGCACATTTACTACTAAGTATCTAATTTCTTCAATTAAGCATGCCTACATTTTAACATTCTAAAAGAAAGCTGGGAAAACACACTAAACAATAGCATTTCTAGTCCTGTCGTGACAGTAGTTTTGATACTGTTATGTGTTATCGGACATTCTTTGCCCTGAGGTTTAACCTGGCACAGATACAAGCCTTTCTAATCATTGGTTTTAGCTGACAAAACCTCCCACATTTCAAAATAACATCCTGGTGCAGACAGTGTGATGACAATTTTAGATTCCAAGGACAGTTAACTTCCCTTCTTCCTGGTTACCATTGTGCTCTTGTGATAGCAGAGGTCCTCGGGGATAAATGGAACCCCCCTTTTTCCATACCACAAATTCACAATGGCTTAGGAAGAACTTTTACATACATAACATAAAGCTTGTGCGATGCTGCAGTACCTGTGTTTACTACAGTTGCGTCTGGATGGTACCTTCTTAAATAGGCCGAAATTATCATTATATATAACAGTTTATATATAAAACTTTTGATATTTTCAGAAGTTTTGATATATTAGACATTTTTGTTCACTTCATAATTCCCACACTTTCTTTTAAAAATGTGGAAAATAGAAAGAAAGAAAAAAAAGGTATGTGTTCAAATGTTTGACTTGTGGTGTACATGACTGTATATGTAAAAGCATGTTAACTGAGTGGTTTGTTTACATGTTGACATAGCTCTTTGAGCTCAGATTCCTTTATTCAGTCATGTATCTTTGACATATATAGAGAGCCAGGAAGGATCTAAAACAAACAGGACACATGAACATAGAAAAGAGATATGCAGCCTATACATCCTGAGGCATTATGCAATGAACCCAGGACCACTGCACAGCCATCTGGAGAAGATATGTGGAAGCAGCCCCATTCTTGTGTGTTGAAATTATATTCGATTTTCTATAAGAGCTTCAAGTGTCACAGTAGGAATGACAGAACTGTTGGCTCTGCACTATGAACTCTCTGACCTTTTTTTCTTGCTCATTTCAGATGAACTAATTTTTAAATGAAAGGAAATTGTGAACTGATTATGTATACCATCATAAAAAGATTAAACAAAACCGTTTTATGTAATACTCTGTTTCATATGCTCCACATTATGTTTGTGTGTAATAACATTCATTAGTCATTACTGAATGACATGTGGTCTACAATTTATAGAGGGCAATTTACATCAACCATAAGGAACTGTTGCCCAAGCATCCATGATATGCTTTCAAGTTTGGAGTCTTGATTTCATTTAGACTGTTTTGACTCCATCACGCTATTTTCCTGATCAATCCCATGAAGTCTGTGTTGTAATGATGGATGCTGTGGTTAATGTAAGGGTAGCATACAGTGCCTATAGAAAGTCTTCATACCCCCTAATTTTTTTCACATTTTGTTATGTTGCTTTATTATGTTAAACTGCTTTAAATTACTTTTTTTCTCACATAAATATTCACCCCATTCACCATAATGACGAAGCCAAAACCGGATTAATTCCGACTTTGCAAATGTATTAAACAGGAAACACTGAAAAAATGACATAGCCCAAGTCTTCATACCCTTTGCTTTGACACTTGAAATTTAGATCAGGAGCATTCCAGTTTCACTAGATCATCTTTTCTATACTCCGACTGGAGTTAATCTGTGGCAAATTCAGTTGATTGGACATGATTTGGAAAGGCACACGCACCTGTCTATACAAAGTTTGATGAAATGGATATTAAAGCAAAAACTAAGCCATGATGTCAAAGGAATGGCCTGCAGAACTGACAGACAGGACTGTGTTGAGACAGATCTGGTGAAGGCTACAAAACAATTATACTGTGTTGAAGGTTCACAGGATCATTTGGCCTCCCTGATCCTTAATGGATGAAGTTTGAAACAATCAGGACTCTTCCTAGATCTAGCCTCCTAGCCAAACTGAGCGATCGAAGGAGAAGGGTCTTGGTTAGAGAGGTGATCAAGACACTGATGGTCACCCTGGTGGAGCTCTATGATCTTATATGGAGACGGGAGAAACTTACAGAAGGACAAACATCAGTGTGGCACTCTACCAGTCTGGGTTTGATGGAAGTGACCACTGACAATCATAAACTGTGGATTTAAAAACAAAATATAATTTATTAGTTGTGAAAGTTACAAAGAGATCAGCCCTGTAAAATGTGCATTAAATTATCATATTAAGAGATTCAACTCGCACATAACTGACTACCACCCCCTAGTGGTGACTTAAAAGCACTTTAGTTGGAGTTTTGAAGTAAAACAGATCTTAATAATGTATGAGTTTTTATAGAAAATGCAAAAAATTAATTGTTAACATTAAGATGTACATACATTTATGTTAAATATCTCAAACCATAAATCAATAAAAAATATATATAAAATCACCCACGACCAGGAATAAAATGCATACTTTCACTTTTAATTTTTTTTATTTTATTTTATTTTATTTTAATTTACATTTGATTAACTTTTAGAAAAATTTTGCATTTTTGTGTCATTTTGCAATGGAATCCTTGACCTTTATTTTGAAAATCTAAACAGGAAGTAGCTGCTCCACAAACTTCCGACTAGGATGCGCGAAACCCTCTAAGGGATTTCCCTTTATTTGATATCCTTGTTGATTGCCTTGAGGGTGAAAAACACCGTCTAAACAGGCTAGAAGCACAGCGTCAGTCATGTCAGAGACATACGGTAGGGTGACTGATTTTCCTCTTCTCCTGCCACACTTCTTATCGGCAACATAGCATGAATTTGAGCAAGTGTCCCGAGCTCATTCATCACAGTATTTGCTTACAAGCTCTGCTCAGTGCCAGCTCGGCAGCAGCCCTCTGTCTGCCATATGCTTCATCTGTCGACGCCATTCATAGAAGTGTTCATTACTCTTTGATTAGTCCATTAAACCAGTGCTTATAGTAACAATAGTTTTAGAAAGACCGTTATTTATGTGGATATATCTTGATGACAAACCTCTTTAATGTCTAACGTTACATTGGATTATGACTAGTGTCAACAGCTGATTAATGTTTTGATATAGTAACATTCCTATACTATCCTATTATTATGAGAATCCTATGCAGTTTTTGACAAAACATCTTTATTGTTTTTGTTTTCCTCCCCTTTAGATTTCCTGTTCAAGTTTCTTGTTATCGGAAATGCAGGAACTGGAAAATCTTGTCTGCTTCACCAGTTTATAGAAAAAAGATGTATGTCAGTTTCTGTTATCTTATCATAAAACTAAACAAATCTATAAAATGACATTCATTGTTCTGTTGCTGATGTCTTTTCCTTGTTCTTCTAGTCAAAGATGACTCGAATCACACTATCGGGGTTGAATTTGGCTCGAAGGTAATCAGTGTGGTCAATAAGTTTGTCAAGCTCCAGATCTGGGATACAGCAGGACAGGAGCGTTTCAGGTGTGTTCATACGGCTGTTTCACTCTTAAATCGGCCTTGTCTGGAAGGACCACTGTGAGAATAGGCTTATGATGATCATTTCCAGATTTGTTCTCAGGCAGTCAGATGGTGGAGCATTTGTGGAGGGAGTGATTCAAGTCCAGACAGCATGTAGGAATTTATAGTACCTTGCACAGATTCATTTGTCAGCGCTATCAACATGCACTTAATTTGCATTGAACATTTGCCCACAGTTTCCTTAGAGCCAAGATAGCCTCATTTCATTTAAACTGAAAAAATGCTGATGTCACAGAAACCACCTTTTGTTTATGTAGGTTTTTTGCGTGCTTATGCATAGCTTTGAGACTTATTAAAAAGATTAAAAAACAGATTTTTATTCTTTAATCTTGTCTTTACTTGAACAGGGCACCAAATGAGCCAAATGTACCACTGGTGCTCCTTTAAAAAAATTATATGTTATTATATAAAAATATACAAAAAGCCCTTTGTTTTTTCATATATATTTTCAGTTTTCATTTTAGTTTAAGTTTTAGTACATTTGTTTTATTTTAATTCCTATTAGTTTTTATTTGTTTTATTTTTTATATTTTTTTTTTTCTTTTTTTAAAATCTTTATTTTTATTTCAATTTTAGTTTAAGAAATGTTAATACTTTATCTTAATTGAATTTAGTTAATTTGCAAGGCAACATTTTTAGTTTTATACATATTTAATTAGTTATGTATATATATATATATATATATATATATTCATAGATTTTAATAAAGCTATTAACAGTTTTAGTTAAAAGTGACAACACTGTGCACAAGGCCCCTGAGAGAAAGCTATTTATTTCATTGGTAAAGTGAAAACAGTTTGTTTTTCGTTACAGTTACATAATAATATAAAAGATATCACAAGATAGCTTGAAGCTAAATATTATGCAGTTAGTCTCTTGTTCAAACAGCACTGAGAAGAGCTTTTGGCACTGTTCTGTTTGCTGCTGCAGCTCAGTTTATTATACAATAATGTGCATTAAAACATTGTCTTGCATGTTTATTTCAGATTTATGAGGCCTAATACCTCATAGCAGATAATATGTTGTAGACATTCAGGAAAACATGC
The DNA here is from genome assembly GCF_003368295.1 of Carassius auratus. Lineage (NCBI taxonomy): Eukaryota > Metazoa > Chordata > Actinopteri > Cypriniformes > Cyprinidae > Carassius > Carassius auratus. The sequence continues at coordinate 10,142,951 of NC_039280.1, forward strand.
AGTAGCTTGAACAGAAGCATGTCAGTCCAGTTAATGTTGAAGGAGGTCTGAGCCAGACAGTCCTGCTATTGTGAGCAGATATGATTAGACTAGCAGCCAAGTGATATTGATTTTGCAGTGCCTAGTGACGTTATCTAGACGGCAGGGTGGCTGATTGCTGAAATAATCCCAGTATACTATCCAGAGTACTATTTAATGTCAGGAACGTCATTTGGATGTCAGTGTTTTAACAATTATTTAAGCATTTGCATTCGCATTGTTCATTCTAGTACTTTCCCAATTTAACGAACTGCAAAAAAAACCCAGATCTCACCCTATACTCACTGATTATTCTGTTTGAAGTTAAACGTGTTTGTGAATGACAATACAGTCTTTATGCAAGGCAAGCATTTATTTTAAATAATATTAACTCATCACCGATGTATGTAAAATAAAAATAAAAAAGAAGACTGTTCTCGTGTGTGCGGATCATGATGTTTTATACTACATAATATTTTTTTTTATCACTAGATTTCACCATCTCTTATCACAAACTTTTACAGATGTCAGAGAGGTTTAATGTTTGTTCTCCTCAGGTCTGTAACACGCAGTTATTACAGAGGGGCAGCAGGGGCTCTTCTCGTGTATGACATCACTAGGTAAAGTCACACTTGTATATCCAGTGCCTCTGCATAATATTATATCTTGCTCTTTTTTTTTTTTTTTAGATATTCAGATATTTCTGGATGTTTGATATGCATTTATAGATCCTTAAGTGTGTCGATTTCTCACGCTTTCTGTCTCCGGATGTTAGTCGAGAAACATACAACGCTCTGACCAACTGGCTGACAGATGCCCGGATGCTGGCCAGCCAGAACATCGTGATCATACTGTGTGGAAATAAGAAAGATCTGGATGCTGACCGTGAAGTCACCTTTCTGGAGGCTTCCCGCTTCGCTCAAGAGAATGGTACGTATTTCAGACTAGCAGTTCCCGGCTGGGAACAACTGTACTGAATTATAGAGGCACCCAGTTGCTTTCAAACAGCTGATAAAAACACCACAATAATCCACATGACCACAGTCCATCAATTAATATCTAGTGTAGGGAAACGCTGTATGTTTGTAATAAATTCATCCAAAACCTTGCTCAAGTACATATCCTCTATTCATTGTATGCTTTTAACCATGTTTATAGCTCAAAATTCTCTATTGCACAATATATCTGCTTTCATATTGTGATTGTACCAGTAGAGGTCACTACAGGATAGTATTACTAACACAAACATGAACCAGTAGCGACCCACAATATGAAAAAAATGTTATTACATTTTTTTCAGTGAGTATTATTAAACAAAACAGACATATTAGTTTATGTCTTTATTTTCAGAGCTCATGTTTTTGGAGACCAGTGCTCTAACAGGGGAGAACGTGGAGGAAGCTTTTGTCCAGTGTGCTCGGAAAATCCTAAACAAAATAGAGTCAGGTACGAAAAATGCCAGCGCCTTGTGCTGTTACTTATAAGCTTGCGAACACATTTGAATCAAGCTGCTGTGCTTGTCATGTGGTTGTGTAGGCGAGCTGGACCCGGAGCGGATGGGTTCAGGAATCCAGTACGGAGATGCAGCGCTGCGGCAGCTGCGTTCTCCCAGACGGGCTCAAGCAGAGAGCGTGCCGGACTGTGGCTGTTAACACAGATCCCAGACAGCTGACCAACCAGGTGAAGGCCCACAGGGTTCACTTCCTCTCTCTGCTTGCTTTCAGAGGTTTTCATTTTAGAAGCTGTTCTGAGAGGTTTCAGTATTTTTTTAAATGTGCAATCATTTACACTACAGTATGTTTATTCTTTGATACAAATTTTTCTCATTTTTGCTAATACTGTTGTCTTGATATCTAAATAGCTCTGACATGAGTGTGACGGGTTGAATGCATGAGGGTGGTAGAGTGCTGTTCCTCCTCCACTGGTGCTCTGTACCACTCACAACAGCAACATCCACTAAAAATAGCTCTGCTGCATTCAGATTTAATCAGACACAGTTGTTCACATTTCTCAGAACATCATTCCCTGCATATTAGATTTAAGTGTCTTGTTCAGTGTGGCAGTGCTTTTCTTTTCCCTCTTCAGTGTCCTTGTTGTTTTTTTAAATAACCGAATCATATATTAAATGTTAGTTTTTAGCTGGAATTTAACATTTTCTCTCACTTTTTCCCTCACTGTTTTTTAATTTTATAAATGATAGCATTTTTCAAACGTTGAGTCAGTTCAAGTGTTAACAATGCAAGAATCTAAGGTGATATAAAAAAGAATGCAAAACAAAAAGTCTGAAAATACGAACATAACATTAATTTCTGCTCACTACTAGTCTACCCTTTTCCTCTGAAAGAATGTTGTTGGTTTCCCTTTTCATGGCAAAAATATATATATATATATATATATATATATATAATATATATATATATATATATATATATATATATATATATATATATATATATATATATATATAGATATATATATATATATATATATATATATAGATATATATATATATATATATATATATATATATATATATATATATATATATATCTATCTATATATAGATATATATAGATATATATAGATATACACACATAATTTACTAATCTTGATTCACATTGATTTCTACATAACCATTCAGAAGCTCAAAACCATTTTCAGCATTGATAATTATAAGAAATGTTTCTTGAGCAGCAAATCAACCTATTAGAATCATTTCTGAAGGATCATGTGACCTTGAATACTGGTTTAATGATGTTGAAAGTTCAGCTCTGCCATCACGGGAATAAATAATATTTTAAAATATATTAAAATAGAAAACAGTTATTTTGAATTGAAATAATATTACTGTTTGTTTTGTCTTTTTTTTATAAAATAAATGCAGCATTGGTGAATGTGAGAGACTTTTAAAAATATATATATATAAAAAAATCTTACCAACTCCAAACTTTTGAAAAGTACTTATACTAATTTAAGGTTGTATACAGATGTATATATTCATAAATTTGCCTAGATTATTAAACACTACATTGTTTCCAAATGTATTTTCTAATGGTAATGAACTGAACTGTATTGTTAAGTGATCCCAAAATAATTCATGACAGTTCATTTTAGCTTTAGTCAAAGTGTTTTCATAAATTGTCTGTAAAAGGATATTGATAGCCGCCCCACAGCATCTTTACTGTATTTGGCATGTCTTATAGCTGGGAGGAGATCTCTTCAAGAAGAGGTGCTATTTTTGACACTGACACCCACCAAATGCTGCTCAAGTTTGCTTCTGCATGCCTTACATACAAGTGACGATGACACAGCACCAGGACGCATACACACATACAAATGGCTAAATGTTTCACCTTCCATCCCCTCTTGAGGACAAACAAGTCCTTCAGACCCCTTCACCCTCTTGTCAGTCAAATGCCACATGAGAGACAGTGTCAGGGGAGGCGATATAATTAACTCCAGATCCTCCGAAGTGCTTTCCAAGGTTTCTGAGGGGCCTTATTAGGAATGTGAGCTAGAAATAGAGATTCAAGGTGTCTTGAAGCGGCTCCTTCAGTTTGTAGACGGGACGAAAAAGATCATCTATATAATTACCTGCACTTTTTCTGTGTCCTTTGGCCGAGGCAGGTTTCGTGAACATGAGGAGGAGGACATTAGTGGGGAGTTTGACGTATGGCTCATCATGTTGGAGTGACTGTTTCCCTCACCATACTTTTACTTCAGTTTTGACATGCCGAGGGACCCCCTGTGCTCCAGAAAAATGTTTACTGTCCCCCTTGGGCCCAAGCCAAAACACTGAGGGTAGCTAAAAGACCCTTGCCCCTGAGATTACCGCACTGAGCCCTTGCCCCATCTTTCCCTCTTCCATATGTAGATGTTGTGTAGAGAAGAGTTTCTGTTATCACCGTGGAGCATGTTTCATGGTTGCAGTACGAAGACATATTCATAAATGATTATATACAGCATACTGTATATTTTATATATATAGCTTAGGCATACTGCATCGCTGCTCTATGGCACGCTCCTGTAAATCTTATCAATGGAGTTTATCGCATTTTATCTTAATAGCATGTTGTTTGCTTTTTCTTTTTTACGAATGTTGTATTTTTTTGGTTAGTATGTTTTATGAAATTGTGATTTCATAAAAGAGGTTTTTGACATTTTTGGCTTTGTTTTTGTATTATAATTAATTTACATTCGAAATGAAACATTTAAGGGCCAGCGAACACTTACCTTCATATCGCACTGTAATACATCATCAGTATCAACAGCTTCAGAATCAGTGTTACTTGCTCTATATTTATCGTAATGCATTATTGTGCTGCGGTCCCATTTTTAGGTGTCTGTTGTAGTGACACAGACTTGTTTGAACTGATGTAATTGTTTTTGAAAACATTGCTTTTTTTGTAAAATGTTTTATTATTTTCTACTTGTCCCGTTATTCTTATACATTTTAAATGGATATATCTAAAATAAGCTTGCACCCAAAATGATTGATACATAATTGTGTACCTTGCTTCAAAGTGCTTGTCATTATGTCTTTATATGTTTGTAAAAATGGGACAGATTGCCAATAGTCATGTTTAACAATGCACTAAATGGTAGTTGCTTATTCATTTTTCATAAATCGTGCGTCTACACTACATTGACCTAAAAAAAAAAAACTCTGTAGCACTGATGTAAAGAATTAAGGTCTGATTCAAAACTGAGCTAACCAAATGTACAATTTAGTTGCTGAATGTAAAACAGTGTTTGTAAAATCAATGTAAACCTTTCTAGACAGCTTTCTACATGAAAATGCCACAATTTCTTAAAAAAATTAATCCAGGAACAATTAATTAAAATACTTCTGATAAAATGAATAAAGGGGCATTGCCAGGTATTTAAATTGTTGCATGGATCTGACTCATGGATGAGGTCTTGGCAAGCTTGCAGAATCCCGATGTCCAGGAACAGCATGTTGTAATAAGTAGGCAATATAAAAATCTGCCTTGTGCAAACAAGAGTACTACTTTTATAGCCATAATACACTAATTACATTTTTTTTTTATTCACTTTAACATACAATTAACAGCAACCTGTTAAAAAATGTTAAGACTGAAAACACAATAGCCACCAGACTAAGTCCTCACAAAGAAAGTGTTAAGAAAAACCATCATCTCATATAAACACATCTCACTTTCATGGGCAGTTATCTAAACACTTAAATTTATATACCCTTCGAAAACGGCTTCCATAACAGTGGAATGGATATTGATCATATTAATGTAGCTCATATACATCATGGCTTGGTTATTCTTATGCTAAAACAACACTATTCCCATTGTACATGCCATAAATCACTATGAAGATATGTGGGGGGAAAAATACCTGTACATTTGTTCAGAGATGCTGAACTAAAAACAGTCAAAATTTGTTCAATCCCCTTATAAATAGTGTACAGATATCCCAATATCATTATTTCTCAATAATAAATTATAAAATACAACAAGAAATACCTGAGTGCTACTAAAAAACAAATAACATCACACTGAATGAATGCTGTGCTTGATGACGAACAGCTAGAATTGATCTCTTTCAAAAATGATTTGTCATTTTGCTGTGAGTTTCATGCTTCAGATAACAGTGACTTTTTACATTATGTAATGATATTACTGTTCTTATACAATACCACATGGAACACACCATTAGTGTGAATATACAAGTAAAATATAATACATCTCATTTCAAAGAAAGCAGATATTAATATAACAGATCAACTGCCAATGTGAGATTAAGTGTTGATTAATGAACACTTCACAAAGATCCATGTTGGCGCAAATGATTTCTGTAAAGTACAAAATATTAAATTCTTAATATTAAACCTATTAACACAATGTAGATAATACACAACATTACAATACATCACATTATATGTCTATAATTGTCTGACAGTTACTGAACACCTTCTAGTAATAGGCTAAGAGTGTAAAGAGAACTGGTAAATCTCTGTGACCTACAAAAATCATGCAACAATGCGTGTGATTGTTTGACAATTTGCCCTGCAGCATCAATGGATTGTGTTTTCATGTTTGATATGTACCAGTAAATGCAACATATCCATGGTGTAAATAAACCCCTAAAAAACCTTAATCTGTTTGATTCATTGAGACTCATTGTGGAAGATGGGAAGTGAGCTGAAGAGATGCACCAGGCATCATGTGAAGTGTTTTGGATTGTTTAGCCTGAGAGGTTTATATAGTCACTGACTTTTTCAAAGGATTTCAGAAAGCAGTACTACCGAGAACGAGCTGAAAAGCAGCGCATGTACTCCGTCATCCAGGGGTTGAAGTCAGGGACGATCTTATTTCTGTTCTTTTCGATGTCAGCAGATCTGGTTCTTTGTTTGTCAAATCTCTTCATCTGTTTTTCCACCTCCCGTCTGGTTTTTGCTCGTAACGCTGACTCATGGATCTAGACAAAACAGACACTGCACTGAAGTATGCATGAATAACCATAAGTGAATGAGTACTTAAAGGGATAGTTCAACCAAATGTGAAAATCCTGTCAGTAGCAATTACTCCGCATCATGTCATTCAAAACCAGTAAAACTTCACTTATCTTCAGAACACACATGAAGATATTTTGGATGAAATCCGAGAGCTTTCTGACCCGGCGTAAACAGCAACACAATTAACATGTTTAAGGCCCAGAAAGGTTGGAAGGACATTGTTAAAATTGTTCAAGGCCATAGTTTGATGAGCACATCAAAGACTGACATGAAAGAGAATAAATTGTTGCATAAAGTTGTTATTTTTGTTTTCTTTGTGCACAAAAATGATTGTTGTAACAGTTGAACCACTGATGTCACATGAACTATTTTAGTGATGTCCTTACTACCTTTCTGGGCTTTGAATGTGTCAGTTGCATTACAGTCTATGCAGGGTCATAATGTTCTCAGATATCATCAAAAATATCTTATTTGTGTTCTGAAGCTGAACGAAGGTCTTATGGGTTTTGGAACGACATGAGAGTGAGAAATTAATGAGAGAATTTTATTGTTTGGGTGAACCATCCCTTTAAAGGAATATTGCACACAAAAAATTTAATTCTGTCATCATTTACTTGCAAAACAAGATTGAACCACATTGACTTTCACTTTAACCACACTAACATTCCTTTAAAATAATAGTAATTTAATTTTTGGGTGAACTGTCCCATTGTTAAAAACTATGTAAGTAAATGTTCATCTCTATCTATATGGATTATTTATCTTAACCAAACTGTAATAGTTTTTATTATATTACTATTTTTTTCCCAAAAGTTTTCTTACTGGTCAATGCTCTCTTATGGTATGATGTGCTATCTGAAAGGATCCTCACCTCTGCAGTTGATGCTGCAGGTCCAACATTATGGGTTTTCTTGGAAGCCATATCGGTCTGCCGCTCTCCTGCACCATACAGGGCAAAAGGGTGACGGTTCTCTTTTTCAGGGTCTTTGGTGGCATGAGGCTTGACTTTAGATCTTGTGTACTTGTGTGAGGAGCGTCGTTTGCCCTTTGGTGTGTTCAGGATATGCGTGTCAGATTCTGGGTTGAGAGCAGGAGAGCTTTCTCTGGCTCTTTCTTCCTCCCCCTCTTGATGACTTTGCTCAGCAACTCTGGTAACAAGTTCTGTTGATAAAAGATAGAGATATGCATGGAATTTGACAGTTTGAAGTGTATTTTAAGTGTATTACTATTTTAATACAGTCGTTTTCATTATGTACCACAATTTACTGTCTCTTTATGCTTTCCCATTTAGTTTTCCATTGTGGTTGGAACACAAAATATCTCTACTTTACCATAATCATCATAATTTCATTATTTTTTATATATACTTCTTTACATTTTTACAGCTTTACATTTTGATTAATTTACTGTAATCAGTAATCTTTTCATTGCATGCCATGCGGCAAAATTTTTTAAAATTTACTTTTTGTTCTAATACTTATATTTTAGATTATTATTCAAATGTATTTCAATTTACAAAAACTAAGATTAAGTTCACAATAACATAATTAGAATACAAACTATTTTTTAAAAGATATAATATAAAAGATAAACAATAGGAGAGGACAGCCTGTAGTTATGGACTTACTGGTGTCTGCAGTGTCTTCTGCCTGTGGTTCTGGTTCAGCTGCAGGTTCTGGTGTCACACATGTAGATCTTTCTGGTTTCTCATCATGGAGCCGCTCAGGTTCAACTTTATTCCGATTTAGAGGAGTAGTTTTACCACTGGAGCCTGTCTCGCTCCCCCATTCTCCCCAAAACCAGGGCTTGTGCGCTTGCTCCAACAGCCGTCTTGACAGTCTGTACTTCAGCAAATCCTCATAACATTTTGCATAAGTGTCCCATTTCGGATCCTTAAATTTCTTCATGTATTCGGACCTAATTCGCTTCGTCACCATATTTCATTTATCGTTCGACTGCAGAAAAATAGAGAAATTGTACATTATATAGCGAAGTAGGCTACTGAAACTGAATTATGCAATTCCGAGTCTATTCCGAACCCGCCCACCTCTCGCGCCAGACATTTAAACCAAATCACTATGGCAACAGAATTGTCATAGGCAAGTGAAAGCCAATCGCTGGCCAGCTGTGAATGTCCTTCGACACGCCCCCTTAATATACACGCCTACTTAAACCATGGCGTCATCTCGGAGCTCTCCGAACCTCTTAACGCATTTGCATATTAAGGTTTGTAAGGTGAAAATAAACATAATTATTGACTTAACTAATACAGTTCACTATCCCATAACACACAAATAAGATAAAGTCATCAGTAAATTATTAAACGTATCATATATAATGTGTTACCATCAACAGTATCCTGAACAGAGAACGCTTTATACTGTGAGTCGTTAACGTTAAACATCCCAGTCTGATACAAGGACTGCCTGAAGGAAATCAAACAGCGCGGGCTTTAATAGTTTACAGAGAAGCTAACGCTGTATTTCCGACGTCGACTAGTATCTACAGCGAATGATCAGGTGACAGCAGCGAGCGTAGGCGAGTTTAATGTTGATGTGCGCTTAAACACCTGTCAACACTAATCTGAGCCGTTTTTTTTTTTTGTAATATTTAAACTTACCGTGTTGTTTTAAGCAGGAATGAGAATAGAGAAGATAAACAGATGGCGCTTGTTGTCTGCAGACGTCAAGCTTGCTCTGTAAAACACGGTTATAGCTCCGCCCTGTGGTGAAGGCGATGGAAATCACCAGAAGACATCAAACAGGTGTTTTCAAAAGTTAAAGCTCCACATCTCCGAGGAGAGATCTATCTATCTATCTATGGTGCTGATAGTGCTTTTGCAATATTGCTTATTTGCATATTAGGGTTTACTGAGTTACATTTATTTTGAAACTAAATGATGTAATTTGGTTACATGTAACTAGTTATTCCACAACACTTATTATCAGCCACTCACATGACTAAACCAGATCTGACCAAAACCCGTTTTAACAAATCTAAACTCAGTAATTTGTTTAAAACCACCTCAAAGTGTCACCTTTGACTCTATTAAATAAATAGTTATTATCATTATTGTAGTTTTACTATTTATTCTATTCGGTTGATCAGAATCCCACCATGGTTTTCCCAGAAGCAAATGTAGTATATTTCAGTGAGGTCAGACGGAGGTCAACTTTCACTGATTTAAAGAATACTACATGGCCATTTGATGACGTGAATTTTCGAAAACTTGTACCCTAAGCAATCTACACTAAGATCTCGATCACCAGTCTCAAGTCAGCAGTTTCAAATTCAAACGATTTATTAACACAAACACGACTCAAAAACCAAATACCAAATAATGGACTTTAATAAATTAATGACTAGTTATGTACAGATTACAGTCTTGTGATAGATAACATGGTATAATGGTCTTCTGGATCTTGATCGTGTCTGTCTGGACAATGCTGGGGCCTGCCTCTTCGTGTTCCTGTATGGTAATCCAGGGTATGTTCATCGAGTACCACTTGGGTACAAAATAAATCTGTACCAAAGCTGTCCCATAACGATGAATGTATACTCCATTATTGCATATTCCACAGCAAACAGATGCAGATGATGGATTTAGAAGCACTTGCGGTGGACAATGCTGGGGCCTGCCTCATCGTATTCCTGCTTAGTGATCCACATCTGCTGGAAGGTGGACAGGGAAGCCAAGATGGAGCCACCGATCCAAACAGAGTATTTACGCTCAGGTGGGGCAATGATCTGTCAGAATTAGGAGACGCATGAACAGGTTAGTGATGCATTGTGGAGAATGGGACCATGTTAAAGCATAACCACAGATGCATTACCTTGATCTTCATTGTGCTGGGGGCCAGAGCAGTGATCTCCTTCTGCATACGGTCAGCAATACCTGGGTACATGGTGGTACCACCTGACAAGACATTGTTGGCATACAGGTCCTTCCTGATGTCAATGTCGCACTTCATGATGCTGTTGTAGGCGGTCTCATGGATTCCAGCAGACTCCATACCTGTTTAGAAACACCTTATTAATAAACTAAAAGCTTTATGGAAAATTCACCATTTTTGAATAGTGTTTGACTTTACGCACCAATGAAAGAAGGCTGGAAGAGGGTCTCTGGGCAACGGAAACGCTCGTTACCAATGGTGATGACCTGGCCATCGGGCAACTCGTAGCTCTTCTCCAGGGAAGAGGAAGAGGCGGCAGTGGCCATCTCATTCTCAAAGTCCAGAGCCACATAGCACAGCTTCTCCTTGATGTCACGGACAATCTCACGCTCAGCTATAAACAGAGTTTTAATTAAGTCTGCTGTTTCTAACATACTGGCAACAGAACAAATAACAAATAGATGCACCATAATAAAATCCAATGGGAACAAGCCTGTGAGAATAATATCATTAAAATACTATATTACTGATGGTAATGGATAATAGGTTTATATTAAAATTCTATACTTTTAAAAAAATAAAACAAACTAAAATCAGTTGTTTTAAATTAAATTAATATAGATTTTGAGATTAGCTAAAAATTACATTAAGACCATTATGACTAAAAAGACTAAAAAGATTAAACAAGTGCTAGATGATAAATGTATTCTTGTTAAAAAAAAATCTACATTTTAAACTTAACACATAAAACTTTTTTTTTTCTTTTTCAAATAAAAGTTTCACTGACCCCAGATGTATTTTCAACATCGACTGATACAGTAAATGTAAAACATTTTGGCCAATATAACCATTAAGGTACTGAAATATTGTGTATCCCTAAATGAATTCAACAAGTATTAGTCGAAAAAATAATAATAATCTGATTTGCTTTGAGAAACAGAAGAAAACAAAACAGAAATGACTGTGAACTTGTAAAACTGCAATTTCTCACCAGTTGTGACGAAAGAATAACCACGCTCGGTCAGGATCTTCATGAGGTAGTCAGTCAGATCGCGACCGGCCAGATCCAGACGCATGATGGCATGGGGCAGAGCATAACCCTCATAAACGGGGACATTGTGGGACACACCATCACCAGAGTCCAGCACAATACCTTGAATATAGTGAAAAAACAGGTCCGGAAAATCAGCATGTTTTGTTATATACAATAAAATGATTTGTAATTTAAAATAATAGTCTCACCAGTGGTACGGCCAGAAGCGTACAGGGACAGCACAGCCTGAATGGCCACATACATGGCTGGGACGTTGAAGGTCTCAAACATGATCTGGGTCATCTTCTCACGGTTAGCCTTGGGGTTAAGAGGGGCCTCAGTCAGCAGAGTTGGGTGCTCCTCAGGGGCGACGCGGAGCTCGTTGTAGAAGGTGTGGTGCCAGATCTTCTCCATATCGTCCCAGTTGGTAATGATGCCGTGCTCGATGGGGTACTTCAAAGTGAGGATACCCCTCTTGCTCTGAGCTTCATCTCCTACATATGAGTCCTTCTGACCCATACCCACCATGACACCCTGGAAAAAGAAAGAGTATTTTAATGTCACAGTATTTAAATGTTGCAGTACCTTAGAATTACCCATGTGAACGATATTTACAAAGGGCAAAATGCAGCTGAACAAACCTGGTGGCGGGGGCGACCAACGATGGAGGGGAAGACAGCTCTGGGGGCGTCATCTCCAGCAAAGCCAGCCTTGACCAGGCCTGAACCGTTGTCGCACACAAGGGCGGTAGTCTCTTCGTCGTCACACATCTTGATGGATTCTGATCAGGAACATATCACACACTGTCATGGCTGCTTCTAACTATTTCATCTTAAAACTGGTGACTAATCTGATGAATCACTTCATATCAATTCTTACAATTCATACACAATCAATACCTTGTAAAGTAGATGTTTTTTTAATGAGGTCAAGTTGAACATGAATAAATATTAGATTGGGTGCAGCTTAAGGCAAAAATATTAATTTAATTACAGCAACGCAGCAATTCTACAGCAATGCGCTCATCGATTTATACACTGCATTTCATCATGACATCTTTATTTGCATCCATTAAATAGTATATTAGTCATAATATTTTCTGTCCTTTGAACTATATTTCATAGGTTTTATGAGTCAACTGTTTTTTAACTTCATTTAATTCAAAGTTTTTAAAAAGTGCAATGACTGCATTTTCAGCTTTAAAATTGATTTTAAGGCAGAAATTTAAATGAAATGTTTACTTATGTTTTATTTTTTACATTGTACAACAAAGATAAAGTTGTGCATATTGCAACCAGTGAATCCAAATCAATAACCACTTAGCAAGTTAGTGTACTGAGAAAGCAAGTTAACATTTTGTCATAAATCTATACCTGTGACAACAGTTATATTATTTTATAGAAGTACACATTTGTTTTATGGTTCTTTAATTATGTCACATTAAGTATACAAAGTATCAATATTGCCAGTGACAACTGCAAAATGTACCAATGAAATAAAACATTGCTAGGTCATAACTTATAACTTATTGCAAACTCAATATAAAACTCATATATCTTGTATCTTTGTTGTCTTCAAATAAAATAGTATGTTGCTATTCATTGAAAACGTTGTTCTGTTAGTCTTCGTAACTACAGTAGTAGCGCAGGGGTCTAATGCAGTTGACTTACCTTTCTGTGATGAAGCTCAGTGCAGAACACAACCGCTAGTGGATCCGATCAGTCACGGCTGACTGACCCATGGAGACCTTATATACTCTTCGTGTTTGTCCCCATGCTCACTACCGAGGCTGTCTGTATGTTCATAAGGAGTGTTCCCCATCCTTCAGCCATATTAGGCTCTAGCAGGGTAGGCGAGGGGTGACTTCCCAGTGAAGCGGCGTGTCTCCCGCTGGCTCCTCGTGAGCGAGGCTGTCCTTTTATGGTGTGATAGCCATCATTCCCGGCCCCGCGTGAGCTGTGCACGGTGTGGGCGGAACTGATGTTGCTACTAGCCTTTTACCACATGGTGCTACGTAGTATATTTCTGTAAGTTGTAAAATAGCATGTTTAGAGATTTGTGCACAGCCGACATTTGATCGCATTATTCTCATAGTTAGCAGTTGCAATAATCGGAAACGAAGTCAATATAAGTGAATTGTGCGGAGTCTGATCTTTTGTAGACATTTTCTATTTTAGACACTTGGGAACATTTGGACCATCTGTTCACAAATCTGCTACTGTCAGTTTTCCAAGCAAATGAATCGGATGGTGTAAATATATAAGCTTACTTAATATTCCTTTTATTTCTTTAATTGATAACGTAATAAATGTGTATTTGTGAGATTTTTTAAGTAATGTATTTGTTGTGATTGCTTTCTTTTTGTTTTAAAGAAAAATTACTAGGCTATATATATAGTAATTTTTCTTTGAACTCTACTGTCTTTATTCTCTGAATATATATTTTTATTATATTGTAATATGCCGATTTGTTTTTCAAGTAAATGTATTTTGTCTTAAGGATTTTTTAAATGGATACTGAAAAATAAGAGAAAAAAATGCTGATTATGATTTTTTTCTTCCTCTGGTGCAGGGAGGTGTGTGGCTGCTCTGCATACTTCATTCAAAAGAGGTCCGTCTCTGTGCAAGCAGATATCCTGCCATAGTTGGCCCTGGAGCTTATGTTGAGTCAATGAAGCCTGTAGCCAGTCACTGAGGGTAAGCTGCTTACAAATCAACAGTCAGAGCTACAATCTCCCTGCTTCAGATTTATCAGAGCTGGTGAATCCGTTTCTGGACTTAAGAGAGGGACATAAGGGCAATTAATCAAACCACTTTACCATTTACAATTTACCAATGTAGTGACCGTAACTTTTTGAGACAGCCTATAGATTACAGCAGTAAGTCACTTGCATTAAGAGTACTCTGCATTGTAGATCCAATTCTGTTTTACCTCTTGGTTTAACTATCACTATCACTCTCTAGGTTTCCATAATAGCTAGTAATTTATTTTCAACTGTCAACAGCACCCTCTTTTGGCAACTAAAATTATTTATGTTCTCAATAGAAGGGATGTGGACAGGGTAGAGTTTTAAAGTAATCTATGTTTCAATGCAATTTATTAAGAGTGCAGATAAAACAATAGAAAATAAACAGACAAACATATACATTTCACAAACCTGAAACCTAATAAGTTACCACACTACATATACATTTTTTCTAAAGTTCTGAATAGATTTCCTCTTATCCAAATGATTTATATATATATATAAATATATATTGAGTAAAAGTTACATTAAAATATCTCTGTTATAGTGTCTTTTCTCAAATAAAGCTGAGATAATTATATCTATCCTTTTTTCTTTTACAATTGTTCATATAGATGCTCCTTCTAAAACAGTATCTTCATTACTGACAAATAACAATGGCACTGTTACTGAAGATGGAATACATCCCAGTAAAAGCTTTGCAGTTTTTATGACCGAGGCACGATTTACTGACATCTGTGTCATTACCAAAGATGATAAGAAACGAGAGAAGCACCATTGTGTCATCACCCTCACAAAATACTTCATCATAAATATTACTTGTACAGAAAGAATTTGTGTAGATGAAATTCATTTAAGTTTTCATAAATCATTCTTGTGTAAATGTTCCCAGTGAATCAAATGCAAGTGTACCGTTTACCCTAGGTACACTTCAATAAACTGATTATCACCCTTTCCTTAATAAAAGACTGACATGATTTATCACAAGTAATATATCGAATGCATAATTATTATTCTGATTATATTTTTTTCCAAGCACATTTGACCAATTCCAAACCACATTAATCTTAATAACTACTATTAATTTAGTATTTAATCATTTATAAGTGATATATAATTGTTCATGAAGGCTGCCAGAGAAAAAAACTCCTTATATTCAGGTGTGCAGAATTATATTAAATAAAATATTAAATCCCCATGAGAAATATTCAAAGCGAATGCAATACAGAAATAGCAAAGTTAAAACATGACCAGTGGACCGCAAAATGCTTACTGGATCAGCAGGGTCAGAAAAAAGTGGAGAAGAAAAGACACGTTAACTGCAAAAGATTTAAGAAATGAATGTGAAGAATTAGGTGTAAAACCATCAGAAAACGTTTAGTTTCTATTTTCCAGAACTGCAACCTTACTTGAGTCTCCAGGGTTATAAGGTGTCAGGTTCTCAGAGACTTTGCTTGAGTAAAAAAAAAAATCCTAAACAATGACCCTCACTTAATAAGAATAACATGCTGAAGTATTGTTAAATACATTAAGACTCATTTTTATAGGCTTACAAGGAGCTAATGTTTAGTCAATACTGCAAGACAGACTTCTCAGAATAGGATATGGAATAAAAATTAGCTCCTAAAACTCCCTGCCAGATTCTGGAAGATAAATGTTAATTTTATCTGTAAAATAAATCTCGCCTAATAATTCTGCACACCTGAATATAAGGACTTTTTCACTTCCAGCCTTCATAGACAATTATATATCGCTTATAAATGATTAAATACTAAATTAATAGCAGACAATAAGATTGATATGATTTGGAATTGGTAAAATGTGCTTGGAAAAAAAATACCATCAGAATATCAACGTGCCTAATAATTATGCACATGGTGTAATAGTAGTAGCATTGAGTAACTCATATTTTAAATCACCTTCATATTCCTTTCAACAGTTTTTTTTTTAAATATTCATGTTTTTCTTGGGCTGTGAAAGCATAAAACAATTTAAAAAGCAGTGTTTTTCGCAACTCGGATGAGTATTAAATCAGGTCCACAGCATACAGCTGTGACTGTCTGCCATTGTAATTAACAATGATCAGTATACAACTGGTTTCCAGTTACTTGGCAGTTTATGATAAATAGCTACATTTCAGTCTAAGTCATTTCGGAGTGCACAATAAAACATATGAAATGCCTTTAAACATGTTTGAATGTGTGCGCTCTCTTTGTTGTCTTTAAACGACTCCTATTTGAAGAGAGCGTGTTTCTGCTCGGCCTGCAGGAAGGCCTGCTTCTCCATCAGCTTCCGGAAGAGCCCTTGGTCGTTGGCGAGGAGCTTGGCATGGCTGCCGATCTCCATCACACGGTGCTGGTCCAGCACAGCCACGGCGTCTGCGCTCTGGATGGTGGAGAGACGGTGAGCGATGATCAACACGGTGCGGCCGTCCATCAGCCGCTCTAATGCCTCCTGTACCAGGAACTCATTCTCTGCATCCAGAGCACTGAAACAGACACCAGAGCAAATCTCATTATACAGTCAGTTATTCTCATTATATAATTTCTCTAGAAAGATGTGCATTGTGTGGTTTGAAAATGTGGATTTCAAAAGATTTCAAACATAAAATAACGTTAATTTTAAAGTTTATAAAACGTTAAAGTAAATGGCATTGTAGATCTTAAGATAAATTAATTTTTAAAAAGTTAACAGGTTTGATTGCAAGCCTTGTAGAATTTAACTTCAGTTTTTCGGTTCAGAAACATAACAACAATGTTGACATGTAAAGATCGTACAGTATAGTACTATTAATAAAATAAGATATAGGCGAGACTTTGACTTGTCCTTCTAAGACTCTAAAAGTATTCAAACAACATCTCACCTTGTAGCTTCATCCAATAACAGTATCTTTGGATTCTGTGAAAATCATGAGAACATAGATTTAATGTTTCTTTAATGAATAAACAAATATGTTAATTTCAATAAAATACTCTCGAGGACAGATTACCTTCAGCAGGGCTCGTGCTATAGCAACTCTTTGTTTTTGTCCACCTGTTCCAAAAAATCAATGTAGTTATGTATAAATTGTCGGGTGAATTATAAACGGACAATTTAGTCCTGTTTCAGACATGAATTTTACTGACGTATCAGAGGTTTGTCCATACCTGACAGCAATACCCCCTTCTCTCCTACCACTGTATCATAGCCCTTAGGAAATTCCTGGATAAAGTCATGAGCGTTGGCTATCTGCGCTGCCCTGTAGATGTCCTCTATTGTGACCCGACTTGCGTCTGCCGCCCCATAAGCAATGTTCTCAGCAATAGAGCAGGAGAAAAGAACTGGCTCCTGAAACAAACAAATTAACACACAGAAATGAGTCAGATGAAGGCAGGAGATTTTCTTGCTGATGGCGTTTCTTACCTGGCTTACGGTACCGATGTGACTCCTCAGCCAGTAAGGATTCAAGTCTCGTATATCATGGCCATCAACATTAACCACACCTGCATTTAAATCAAAACTATGAATTTACCTATACATTTTCACTGCTGTTATATCTGGGATATCAATGTACATGCATTAAGATTTTCCATTATATTCTTTCTTTCAGCTCTCACCTGAATCAGGATCATAGAGCCGGAGCAGCAGTGACACCAGTGTGGATTTGCCTGTACCACTGGATCCCACTACTGCCATCACTGTCCCCGCCGGCACAAACAGACTCAGATCCTGGAAGATGGGGGAATCCTTCCTTGTTGGGTAAGCAAAACACACATTACGAAACTCCAGTTCTCCTTTGAATTGCTCTGGTTTTAACACGAGCCCCTCTAAAAAAAGAAAAAAGATTACGGCACTGCAGTTCACATATAAAAAAGCTAAACAGATTTTCTTAGGAACTAATGTGCAATTTAGGCATTATTTTAGGTAGTTCAATTTACCATTGAGAGGAAATTCAGGCTTTCGGTCCACGAGTTCCCATAGTCGAGTCCCTGCACCAAGCCCCTTCATCAACTCGGAGTAGAATGAGCTGAAACCTTAAATGAATCCACAGAAAAATTACAAGTTGTGCTTTAAAAACTTCTTCACAGGACAAAAATTACAGCTGGATGGGTTTCTACCTGTGAATAAGCTGTGAGAGCCCCACAATAGTGGTTTTGTTGGGAAATCCCAAAAGAACCGTGTTGAAAGAAACCTATTCTTTGCCTGCTCTCATGTTGCACACTGACTACAAAAATGATAAAGCATGCCTTGGGACCAGATAACCTAAATCAAGTGAATTTTAAAACCTGCTAATGTTGAAACGGAAAATGAAGCCCAGGATAAGACTGAACTGAAAAGTTATTAGAAAAAACATTCGAGTCCTAATACATGTCAAGGAGCACAAAAAACTGTTGAAGTATTTGGGGTCAGTAAGTTTCTTTTTTTTTTTTCTATTAACAGTATCATTATGATTTGATCAAAATACTTTAAAATAAAAAATAATTGATACAGTAAACTAGTAGTATATTATGATAATTTAAAAGAATGTTTTTCAATTTTGATATGTTTTAAAACACATTCCTGTGATGAGGAAGCTGAATTTTCAGCAGCCATTTCTCCAGTCTTCAGTGTAACAAGATCCTTCAGAAATCAGTCACAGCACAGTGCAGCAGGAGTCATATTTCATTTAATGATTTAAAAAAACAAACTGATGTGAATATGAGATTAATGTTGGTAGGGGATTTCCAAGCGTAAGGTAAAAGTAAAGTAAAAGACTGCTCCTTAAACCAGAGGAGATGAACATGTGCAAGCACTGGCACCTACAGCCAACTTAGCTTTAACTTTAAAAACCCCGTTGACTTTTGCTGTTTACCTGATGTTATGCTACATAGTGGGAGGCTTTTTCTATTTGTGTTTTTATTTATTTAGTTCTACAGTGTTTGCTAATCTAAGACTTTGTGTTATCGAGTCGTTATATAATAAAGCATTAGGCCATGCCAAGCCTTTTTTTCCACTCTTAATAAATGTTACATAATCTAGTTTGTCATTGTACTTTCAGTGTCTTAGAAAAGTGGAAGATCTAAAGAGGTAAGTTGAATAAACGAAAATCTTTTCATGCAAATTGTGAAACCAGGATCGCACATTCACAAAGGTGAAAGTAAAAGCGTCCTAAGCCCGGTGTTACCAGTAATATTGGTTTGGTATTATATATCAACCTGAACATTTCCTCATGTGACATCCCTAACATTTAAAACATCTGTTGCTTAATATTTTCATGGAAACTATATATATATATATATATATATGAAAAATATATGTTATAAATGTTATAAAATATTACGAAGAAATGATTACTGTAATTTTGAAATTGCCTTGATGAATGAAAGTATTAACCCCCTCACCATAAAAACAAACAAAAAAAAAAACATACTGACCCCAAACTATTGACCAGTACTGTATATCCTCACATCCTCACCTGCAATGCTGATGCCCACCCAGAAGGCATACATCAGGAAAGAGGAGAGCTGCCCAACAGTCATGGCCTCACTGGCCATCAACAGACCTCCCTTATACAGCACACTCAGGATGATGACATTTCCACTCAGTCCTGTCTGTGAAAGAAACGAAAACCTCAGAGCAGCAGTAGAGAGCTACTTTACAAGACAAATGATCTTAAACTGACTTATGATAACCATTATCTATAATCATGCACACAACTTAAATATAAAGTATCTCACCACTCCATAGAATCCAGCAGAAAGCACAGCCTCTTTCTTAGCCAGTTCAAAAATATAATCAACCTTTTCCGAGTACTTCTGCACCTCCGTCAGCTCTTTTCCAAAGGCCCGGACTGTCCGTATATTGCTGATCCTCTCTTCTGCCAACTAGGAGATGCAGAGCAGCTACAGAGTAAGGTTCCCTTGGCTACTTGGCATCTTTATGCTTATAATAGAGCAATGAATACAGCAATCAAATTATAACTGTCCAAGGCTTACTTCCATGTCTGCAATAAAACATGCAATAAAGCCCCATAAAAGGGAAACATGACCTCTTACCTGTGTAGCCTCTGCCAACGCATCCTGTGTGCGTCTCGATATGGATCGTAAAAATCTACCGAAAATTACAGCCAGGAAAGCAATAGGAGGAACAACCATCAGCACAAAAGCTGCCAGACTAGGTGACACGTATAACTGAGGAAAAGAAATGGAAAATAGTGATAAATGTAGACACATTTTAAAACTCAAGCGCGACTGTAAACTCACAGTTCCACCAGGAACCATTATAAGAAATCAAAGTGTCACATTAGAATCACTGCATTCTACTGTCTTTTCATTTTTTAAAACCGATCAGGAAGTAATAGAAGTCAGACGTTGTGGCGGGTAGTTTCGCATGAGCACCTTCCACATTTTCTTCAGAATTTTCTTTAGAAAGTGTGGTTAAATGTGATGTCCGTAAAGGGAACTAGCTGCTAATATGTCAAACTACTGTATCTCAAGCTTCTCACCATCATGCCAACTCCGGCCCCTGCCTGGGCGAGGGAACGCAGCCCATCAGACAGGTTGTCAGTGAGGCACTTCCCAACGATGGCTGTGTCTGCTGAAAGGCGGTTAATGAGCTCACCGGTTCGGGTCTTATCAAAGAATCCCACCTCCTGCTTCAGAATCGAGGAGAAAAGAGATTCGCGCAACTTTCGCACAATCTGCTGCCCTGTGAAAGTCCAGAAAGGCTTATTAGAGAGCAAGCACAGAAATGCATGCTGGTCAACTCAATGAATCAGATCAAATTCTTATTATTAATGGATTTAAGAAGACTAAACTAGACCTCATAAAAAATTAAAATAAAACAATATGTACACATTTAAAGGTTCATAAGAACCTTACCAGGAATGCAGTAAAACTGTAATATTGTGAAATATTCATACAAACTAAAATAAGTTTTCATTTGAAAATATTTAAAAATGTAATTTATTCCCATTATGGCAAAGCTGAATTTTCATTGTCCTTCAGAAATCATTCTAATATTCCAATTTGCTGCTCAAGAAACATTTCTTTGTATTATCAGTGTTGAAAACAGTTGAGCTGCTTAATCATTTTTGTGGAAACTGTGATCAGGAAACGGCAGCATTTATTTGAAACATAAATATCTTTATCTTTAAATTTTGATTTCAATTTTTATTCCTTGTTGAATAAAAGTATTAATTTCTTTTTTTTTTATTATAAAAAAAAAAAAAAACTTTTTAATCATAGTATAAACCACAAAACAATTCCCTAATGCACTTTGAACTATCTTTACTGTTTTACATGATCTGCCTCAAGACTTCACCTGAGATTTGCATGAGGTAGACTCGAGCAGCATTTGCAGCGCCCCCGCAGAGGAAGACCCCTGTTAGCATGATACACAGGGAGGTAAGGGAGGAGGTGAAGTCCTCCGGGGGGCTAGTGTAGATGGTGTCGATCACTTTTCCCAGAAAAAATGGTGCAGACATGGTGACAGAGCTGGCGATCACCAAAAAACCCACGGCAGCTATGGGGACAATCAGAAGGTCATTTGCAAAAAGTTACATTTGCACAAGTGGATTTTTAATTTGCAATTTTCTTTGATTTCATTTAAAAATATATATTTACAACATTTACACAGTAGCTCTAATAACTAAAATTTTGACACTTGTGACTAACATTAGGTTAACAGCTATATTGCCTATAAAGTGCAACCGTATATAATATGATATTCAATATTATCTTTGTAAAGGTATTATTGTGCATTTTTGTAAGGGATGTTAAACTCAACAGCTGGATTGAGATCAGAAAAAAAAAATCAAAACCAACCAAGTGCCTTCAATACCACTAAATAATGAACATGAGCATAGTTCGACTTGCCTGTCAGTCTCCATCGCTGAGGATACGCCAGCTGTAGCATCTTTTTGACATCATCTGAGGGAACACGTAACGAGTTTTCTGAGGTTTTTACTTTACTCTCCTGATTTAACACGGACTTCGCGGTTTGTTTGGAGTCCGTGGATGTGCTATAGAGAGCAACCGTGTGTCTGGAGTGTGTCCACACTCTTTTGGGCAGAAACAACGCTCCGGTTCTGAGACAAGAGAGCCAGGAAATGCTCTTTCCCTTATAGACGGGCATCACAAGGACATCAAACGATCCGTTCTTGCACACTTGTCTTTTCCACGGTGTTCTTGAGGTACGATTTGACAAATTATAAAATGTATCTGACCGACAGCAGGTGATGTTACTCTGCTGCAGTTTCCCTACAGTAAACCTTGTCATTCGCAACATTGTCCCGTACATTTGGAGAAGACGAGCAAAACGAAGTTTAGGAGTCTCACCTAATCATTATCCGTCGAAACTTACTGTATAAAGTCAGATGACCAATGTATCGAGCGGTGCTGTAAACATTGGAGTATCTGGACACACTCTCGACCGCATGGCACTGGGCTCTCGTTAAAAAGACTGAGTTATTGCAGGCCAGGGTCGACGGTTACTGAGCATTATCTGTTCCTGACAGTTTTCCCATCCAGCCCTTTTTTGCCTTATCTTAACACACGCCCAGCGCATTCACCGGCAGCGCCCTGTCACAAAAACCTGCTGCACGACATCTGACGGACTTTACTCAACAAAAAATCAGTTATAGTTCCAGTGACAGAAAATTGGCATTTGGAGTGTTTTAAAATAAAACTGGAATAAAAAGGTGACCCCCACTGATCCCTTGACTTTTGAGGAAGCGAAGCGCTGATACACCAATGGACGATCTCTGTCATAGATGTTAACAAGGAGATGTCGCATTGGTCTGGTCAATAGCGCCGCCATCTTGGAAAGGTCAACTCGTTATTAAGTAAATCTCTTTTAATATCGTTATTTAATACATTGCGCTTTTATATATATATATATATATATATATATATATATATATATATATATATATATATATATATATATATATATATATATACTGTTAATTAATGTTTCTATTTATTGTGATTTAGTAGCAAATATATAAAATTAATAAATGGTTCTTCTATTTATTATGATTTATAAGCAAATATAGTATAAATACAGTATACAGATTGCTAGATTTATTTATTTTTCTCTATTTTTAAAACTAAAAAAAATAAAACGGATATGTGTTGTATTATACCGTTTTTTTTGTTTGTTTTTTTTTTTTTTTGGAAAAAAACGTACAACTCAGTTTTATGTTTACATTTATATCTATTACAGTATGGTCAGAAACTGGTCAGTGTTTATGTTAACCCAATTTTGTAAAAATGGTGCCTGTTGCACATGTTACGGTTTGATGTTGACCTTTCCAATATGTCGGACCTGCAAACACCTCGACTAATGCGCAATCTACTTATTCAGTTCTACGTTCTCTGGCGAAACCTTTCTCAGACACGACAAGTCAAAAAGTTTAATCAACCAACCACTTGTTAAACAAGTGTTTTATATGTTTATTTGATGTCTGTTCATCATTCAGTCCTATTAAGGGTAACTGACATGTCGAATTTCAGACATTATTTCATTATTATGTGTAGTTTACTTTAATATCATGGTTACTTTGGTCACAAGGTGCGTCGTCTTGCTAACGTAGGATAAAATTTCCTACATGTTAGCAAGACGACGTTCTAAACATTACTGACAATAGATATGTGACAATCCACGTATCTATTTTTTTTCTCAATACAAGGAACCAGTTTTATATGCTTAATCCATCCCCAAGTGTTGATGCTCGTTCTCGATTATTACTGTCTAGTGTTAAAGTGAAGAGGTTAGAGGTCTCTGCAGATTCCACTGCCGCAGCGAAAGCACGTGTGTGATGAGATTGTAAGTATTTTAGATAGCTAATCTCTATATAATAGATACATATATAAAATGCCTTCGACAACACTTGTTATACTACGGTTCGTTTTGATCATTAAAACCTAGCACACTATTTGAGTTTGTTTCGCGATGTGATTCGCTAGAGACTGTCAGACATCTGCTGGTGATTTTAAAATGATTTTCAAACAGAGAGAGTTTACTTTAGCATTTTTTTATGTGACTTTTGTCTTGGAAAATGGATATGTGTATTAAAGACTAGTTTATTTAGATGTGTTTGCATAATTAACTATGTAATAATAATAACCCTCATGAAAAAAATACTTTCATGATTTATAGTGTTTTTGAACCATAAAGTAAAGTGTATTATACACTGTATATTATAGTACTTAAAACACTTTGGTAATGAATGCTACAGCATACTGTATAAACTATAGTGAACTGATAAACTGGCAAATATACTATGATATACTTTAGTTTTTACTACAATAAACTGTAGTTTATTGTAGTATAACATATCCTACAGTTGTAGAAAACCTAGTACAGTATTCGGTGACGTAATTTGTTTATATCGTTATATCGTTAACTATCGTTGTTATATTACCACAACAAATTAATTCGAGTATTTTACTATAGTATGGTTCAAAAACACTATAATATTTATTATAAATTACTTTTTTTCCATTAAGAATAAATAATTATAATAAAGTTATTGTTAATGTTGTTTATAGCATTACAGTGTATAGTAGTGCTAGATTTTCATCTTCAATACTACAGATTTTTCACCAAAGAACGTCATGGCTGTTATTTTGAAAGTTTACTAATTTATTCAAACTATGTATAAAATAAGTTATAATACCAGTAAATACGGTTGTTGGGTTCTGTTCTTCATATGCTATGAAAAACTGTAATTTATTGGATGACTGATTAAGTTGTGAATATTGATTAAAAGAATTGTCTGTCAATTGTATGTATCTATTGTATGTATTGGTCTACCTCTAATGTCAACCTTCTTTTAATATTTAATTGGTCTTAATATGTGTAAAGATAGCATGATAATCTCTGTTTTTGTTTCTTTTAGACACAGAAAAATTTAGAAATGGCTGCCATTTACTCCGGCATCCATCTGAAACTGAAAAACTCTCGCACACCCTGGCCAGACAAACTAAAACTTGCTCGATTTGCATGGATATCAACACAGTGCCTTCTTCCTAATAAAGAGCAGGTAATTTATCTGATATAGACTGTGTGTAATTTTTGAGACTATAAAAGTTTACTTTTTAACTGGATATATCTAGCAAATTTACTGGAATATTTTATAAAGTAATATTTTTCAAATGTTAATGCCTCTTTCCTTATCAAAGGTTCTGTTTGACTGGACAAGTCATGCCCTCACTGGCTTTTACAATAAGAAAGTGGATGTACCCTCTGAGGTGGTGGAGGGTTTATGGACCTACCTAGATGATATCCTTCACAGCAGGAAGCTTCATAATGTGTTGAGTCAGGGAAAAACCATTAGCCTTCGTCTCACACTAGCACAGGTATTTACCAGTACTTCAGTTTTGCAATAATTTCACTTGGGCTCAAATGTGCTCTTGGATATATGTAAAGATTTAATTTCTGCTTGTATTATTTGCATTTGTAAGTCTCTTTAATTTAGTTATTTTAATTTCATCAATATTGATTGAATATTTGTAAAGATTTTCTTTTTTTTTTGTCAGCGTTAACTAAAAACAATACATATTCTGAAGATTTTGAATAGGGGTGCATGATATATATCGGCCGATGATTAATGCTCATCTCGTCAGTAAAGCCGGTTCGCTAATCAGCGGTAAATCCATAAGGTGCGTGATTTCACATAGAGCAGCTGTTACTACACGGAGCCGTTGTTAACTGACAAGCTGTGCAAATCCACGTTCTTTATCAGCTTGGATTTGCACATCTTGTCAGTTAACGATGCGCATTAATCATTGGCCGATATATATTGTGCACCCCTACTTTTGAAAGACTTTAACTAAAACGTGCCATTGATTCAAATATGATGAAGACAAAAAAACACCACAACAATATGGTAAATGTAAAAAAAAAAAAAAAAGTTTTAGAAATAGATTTTCAAATAACACTAAAAGGAAAAGTGAAGCTCAAGTTTGCACACTTTTTCTATAACAAAATAATAATAATAACTAAAACCTAAAGAATTCTCAAAATATTATGAAAATGTTATACTCTGTATTATTTTCAAAAAAAAAAATGTTAATGTTGAAAATCTATGTAAATGTCAACACTGCTTTCATCATTTGTTTTATTTTATCCTAGATTATCAACGACAGGATATTGGACTGTTCTTCTGGATTCAAATCTGTCAGTTTCCACACCATTCTGAGCTGTTGCCATGGCATCTTGACCTCCCCAGTGCTTTCTGTGACCTACACTGCTAAGTATGAGTTGTTAGTGGATCTCTTGAATCGACTCTGTGGCTTGTCCAGCATACATCTCAGGCAGCAGAAAAGTGACGAGCCTCTCTCTCTCAAAGTCTTTGAGGTTCTCCTCCTTGTTCTCAGCACCTATCTAACAGTGCAGAAACAGCAAGCAAACTCCAACCGAGTCTTTTCCCAGGTTACAGCAAACCTCCTTCATCCTCTTCTCCTGCTCAGACACTTGCTGAACACTAGAGTATGGACCGAGAAGGATGATGTCAAGATTCGCCAACATCTGAGCAAGGAAATCCGAAACAAAGTGGATGCTGTTCTTCAGTCAGCGCTCTTCATCCCTGATCATTTGATGTCATACAAGGAAGAAGTTTTACCATTGGAGGATAAAGCTGGGGCCAAAAAGAGCCAAGCGGGAAAGGGCTTGCAAGGCCCTATCAATATGATCCTTTTGAAACTTAATGTCCAAGGAACTAACGAAGAGGAAGAGGCTTTATTTTATGCCGTTAAATCAAACTCTCTCACTCTGCTATTTAAATTCGCCCTAGATTCATTTTGTAAAGGGGGAGAAAACAAGCAAGTGATCTTCCACCTCATGGCTAAGCTCATTACTGCTTTGGGGTTCACAGATGAACTGGATATAGATGAGAGATTTAGTGCATTGAACTGGGGTCTTGCTTTACTCACTCTGGAGAACCTCCTGAACTCCTGTTTGGCTTGTGATATCTATAATGTGGCTGCGGACAGAATACAACATGGACAGGTGCAATTGAATTTCTACAGGAAACTGGCGCGCCTATTATTTAACAATGCCCAGATGGGCATCCCAGCTTGGTACCGCTGTCTCAGAGCTCTGCTTGCACTGAATCACCATATCCTGGAGCCAGATTTAGATGAGCTCCTTTCAGCTGTGTGGGTTGATGGAGACAACATGGAAGTACGCGTTAAGAAAGCCAGAGAATCGCTCTTGTCTGTCGTCTTGCAAACTTATGCCAAACTCCGACAGCTGCCTAAACTTATAGAAGAGCTGCTTGAAGTAGTGTGTTGGCCTGCAGCGGATGAACTGAGACCACCGTTGTTGCCTGAAATGATACAAAAGGCCCTGAGTCAGTGTTTGCTAGACAATCCTCCCAGCCAAAATCTCGAGATCTGTTGGCTCATTTTAAAAAAGATGCAGCGCTATCTTCTCCCTCACATCCAAGATGAAGCATCGGATTTGGCACTGAAATTGTTTTCTTTGTGTTCGCTCCTCTATGCTGTACTCTTCAGTTTTAAGACCCTAGACAACAGCACCCCAGTGCCAATCGTGAAGAAGACTCAGAATCTTATGATGGAGATGCTGAAGGTCGTTGAAGACCTTTTGAAGAAGAACCTTGTCAGCGAAGGTCCTTGGATGGAGAAGGTCCAAGAGGTGATCCTTCTGCTTACTTATACTTGGGTTGAGGTGGATACGCTCTTCCAGATTCATTGTTCTAAGTACACATCACCGGCTGCCTCACAGAGTGGCGCTTTAGTGGACAAAGCCCTGACATTAAGGGACATGGACAGTCCATTGAGTAAATTATTACAGAATCATCTTGCGCTCCACAAGCTGAAGGTATGCTTGCTCAAACCATCTACTGAAACATCAGGTGCATTAGAGATGCAGAAAATGGCTCAGTTTATTCTGAAACAGCAAGAACTTACAATGATGCTTGACACCAACCAGATCTGGGACTTTCAATTTTGTACTGTTAATGCCAACACATATATGGCAGCCCACTGGTTTCTTGTTACCACCAACCTTCCATTAATTGCCCCATATCTTGGACCAAATGACACATCTGTTTTTGCAGAATGCATGTTGAAGTCTTTGCTTCAGAGTTTGGATGCCTCAGGAAGCAATTTGGAGAACACTGGGATCTCTGTCTCCTTAATATCCAGGCAGTTACTCGAGAGTCCTGTTCTTTGGGAGCTCCCTGAGATGTTCTCTGCAGTGATAAAGTGCATAATCAAGGCATTATTCGGACCGCTTGGCTCATCACACAGTCAGTTCGTCAGTCCTTCATTTTTCAAACCTTGTGTGAAAATGGTTGGAGTTGAAGATGAAGAAACAAACATGATGAGACTGAAAGCCATCAGCCAGGAGATGTTAGACTCTGTCAAAATGAGCTCTTTCATAACTCTATCTAAAACACAGGTAGATGGATTACAGCAGCTGCTTAAAGTCACAAGTGTCCTGAATGGAAATGCAATGTCCTCTGAAGACTATTCAGAACTTTTTCTGACTTTGTTCACGCTGACGACTTGTGTTCAGTGTGATGAAAGCATCGATGACTCTGCATTTATTGGATTGCTCAAAGAGCTTTTCAATGTTATGGCTTCACTCCTGACGGTTAAAAACTCTCAAATGATCCTGAAAGTTGTGCATGGAAGTGATGTCTTAGAGGCAACTATGACTTCCTTCTTTTCTCGGAGCAGCAAGGGGCTTTTCAAGGGTCTGGATGGCCTGATCTGGTTGTCTTTCCTTCAGTCAGTTCAAGTATTCATTCAGTACCTAATTCAGCTCATAATCGACAGGAGGAGCAGCATGTGCCTCAATCTGGAGAAGTTTACCTCCTTCATGGTTGAAAGTAACCTCACTGCAGGAGTTCTGGCCGTAGATGCAGGGGATCTCTGCTCACTACAACTCCATCTGGTTACTTTAAGCACGCTTTGCAAAGAAATGATGACAAGTTTTGGCAAGAACAAACAGCTGGATAAGACTTTGACTCATTTGTTAAAGAAGTCCACTTCTGTCATGGAGCCAGCCATACAGGCTATGCTGATACGGAAGGGAAGTAGACAGATTCAGTCCTTTTCTGTTGAAATGGTAACAGTCATGATCAGGTGTGAACTAGCAAGAGCCTCAATCTCTGAAAATGATGGGCAGGAGAAAATCTCCCACATGGTGTTCTACCGGAGCTTCTGCCAGCAGATCTTAAAGGAACTCAGCCCGGCACCACGGCCTATGGACTTCCTCATTTCATCAATTCACTATCTCTCTGCGTTCTTCATGGCTGCGGAAAAGACCAAAGCGAAAGGTCTTGAAGAACTCCACATTAAGATTTTGCAGAGTATCCATGCGCTGCTGTCAGGTACAGTATCCAAAAACTTTTCAAAACATTGGCTTGACTTGAGTAAATTGATACCCCAAATTTTGTGCACCCTCTGCCTGTTCTGTAAACAGTCTGTCAATCATTTCTTCAGGAACGTGGTTGTCGTTGTCAGACGTGAAGGAGTTGGAGGGGCCAGTAAAAGAGCTTCTTAATCAGCTGATGTCCAGCTGTTCTCAAGAGCAGTTCCATCTATTACTGCTGATGCTCAGAGAGGGATTTGTGCCAGCAAAGATTGAAGGAGGCCACTACACTGTAAGATTCTTGTAGTGTCGTAGGGTTTATTGTTATGTGGAATAATGTAGTGTAATGGTTAATAAATGCAATGAATTTATTAAATAATGCCATTAATTTGTTTACAGGCGTAACACATTTATTCAGTTTTTTTTTTAATCTACAGAATAGATTAAAAAGTCCCTAGTGCCCATTCATTAGTCAATGACACCATTTGTAAATTGATTAGGGATTAAAAACCAGACAGGACTTTGCATTCTTTATATTATGAAATTGACTTAAAGTGAAACACCAGTGGAGGATTTCAGGTCAGAGGACAAAAACATCTTAATGTATGTACAGATCAATAATGAGTTTGGAAAGTTGTTTTATTATTGAATTATTGCATAGAATAGTTCATTGTTTGCATTTTGATGCAATCTACGAAATAGAATCTGTCTGGAATGTTGCATAAATCAAGTTGTAAATGTCATTCAAACAAATTGCTGAAACTAATAATCACATAAAGGTCTATTATTAAGTTTTCTTTTATTAAAAATTAACTAGTAATGATTAACCATTATTAATTGAATGACAGCCTTAAGTATTATATCTTAAAGCCTGTCACCAGATTTGTTGTGTGTCTTTATTCTGGATGATTGAAGCAGACATAAAAAGATTAAGTTAACAAAATCCATATATCTTTTCTTTCTCAAAGTATACTAGTTTCTAAGCATATTTGTATTGTGCCTGATGATTCTGATGTTTTCTGTTTTTTTCTTTCACAGGAGGTTCTGTCCACTGTAACTTTTATAAAGCTGCTTGCCTGTTGTCAGTTTCCAGAGCACTGCTCGAAGGCTTTTTGGCTCATCACCCCACAAATCATATCTACTCTCATTGTACGTATTTCAATACCTGTTTTCAATTTGTTTCCCATTTTATGTTATTTTTTTCTTTCCTAAATAAGATTAGTCACACATGCATTTCTGTTGTACTAGTCTCTTTTTAATTCAGTTGTCTTTTTAAGAGAAAAATATCACGATATCCTACTTTTTGTGTAAACTTAATCATAATCTTTGTACATTGAAGGTTTGGGATTTAACAATTGATAGACAAATTGAGGGAAGCATTGCCTTCCAAAAACCCTTTAACAATATTAAAGTCGGTATACCCAGGAACAATCCAGAACAATGAAAAACATTATTAAACCTAGATAACCATACAGTTTAATTGACACACAAGGAAGAAGTGCTTTAACAAAAAAACATGAGGCTCATGTTTCCACTTTTAAACTCTTCAATTGTGTGCCACTGTTTACTTCCTTTCTAAATTATCTCCTGGAGTTCTTGCTTAAAGGAACACTGCACTTTTGAAATTTTGCTAATTTTCCAACTCCCCTGGAATTAAACAGTTGATTTTGATCCATTCAGCCGATCTCTGGGTCTGGTTGTAGCACGCTTAGCTTAGCATTGATAATTGAATCTGATTAGACCGTTAGCATCTCGCTCAAAAATGCCCAAAGAGTTTCTATATTTTTCCTATTAAAAACTTGACTCTTCTGTAGTTACATCATGTAATATCATTGCGCCTGCTGCACCCATGGTATGGCAGCAAAGTTCCTTGATTATTACGCCCGGAATTAGAGTATAGTTCCTAGCCATATCAGCCTAGAAAATCGCTGAAAAACGTTTTATTTTCCATCGGTCTTAGTACATGATGTAAATACAGAAGAGTCAACTTTTTAATAGGAAAAATATAGAAACTCTTTGGTCATTTTTTGAGCGAGATGCTAACGGTCTAATCAGATTCAATGATCAATGCTAAGCTAAGCTAAAAGTGCTACCACCAGACCCGAAGATCAGCTGAATGGATTTGAAAATGGTAAAACTCAACACTAGGGGAGTTGGAAAATTAGCCTTTATTTTTATTTTTTTTTAAGTGGAGTGTTCATTTAAATAAAAGCTGTGGGACATTATGCAATAAATACTATAAAACTTTGCTTCTATCGAGCCTTTAACGTTCTTTTAAGGGTGCTTAGAGAGTTGGCTGGCAGTGAAAACCACCATGCAGCTAGCTTTGTAAAACCTATCACATACCTCACCCACCGGCCTGACTCTCTGTTGTCTTGATTTAGCATAAAATTCATCTGGCTGGAAAAGTCAGGTTTCAAAGTCTTCAGTTCACTCAGAGAAAGACTGTGTGCCTGTCAGGTTACTTTTATCACTGCACTTTTCTTCTCAGTGTCAGAACTTTACATTCTAGAGCTGCTGCTAGCAGAGTTCACCACAGCGACCAGAAGCTTTGTTAACCTTGTGCTGGACACACAGCTATACTAGTACACAAATAAAGAACAAGCTCTGTAATCGTCACTTTTGTGATTAATATTATATAACACTGATTGGTTGCTCTGCAGTTGAAGGGCAATATGTTAGAAAGTGAACTGATATTGTGCTACATTTAAAGATGTCTGCAGGATTTCTGGTAAATGTCAGCCTGGTTTCTAAGAGATTTCTATTTCAAATAAATGCAATTCTTTGAACTTTCTTTTCATAAAAGCATCCTGGATTTTTTTTCATCTTGAGCAGCAAATCAGCATATTAGAATGATTTCTGAAGGATCATGTAGCACCGAAGACTTGGAGGGATGATGCTGAAAATTCAACTTTGCAATCACAAGAATAAATAACTTTTAAAATAAATTTTATATAAAGGTATTTCACAATATTTTGGTTATACTGTATCAAAAATTTTGTTTCAGCCAAATTTTAGCCTTCATTCAAAAACATAAATCTTAACAGACCCAGAATTTGAGTCTAATAGCACTATGGTCTCTTTCTTCTCACATTTGTTTTTTTTTCTGGATATTGAGAGACATTAATATAAAATTTCATTTGTTTTTAGTTTGTCATAAAGGAGTCCAGCAAGATCCCTTCTCTGACCCGTGCGTTGACGTTACCAGCTCTCGAGACTTTGACCGTCCTGCTCCGGCAGAGTGAAGCAAAGATCTCCAGCCCACACCATGTCATTGTGGTCCTGGGTGCACTGCAGTTTGTGCCTCTCGACAGTCATTCCATGGAGGACTACCATGCTGCTTTTGAGGCCATTCATGAAGCCTTGTTTGCAACTATCTACTGCTACCCTCAGGTGAGTGTCTTGGGACTGGAGGGAGAGACAGATAGGAGCTTAAACTTGATTAAAGGTACACATAAATTTGATAAAAGGTACACATTTTATTGTTGTATTCTTTCAAGTTTGAATTATATCCTTATATGTTATAAATTGACTTAACAAATCAGCCAGAGGCCATGGAGGTAGAAACTGTGCCAGATGCTATCAGTTATTTAAAGACGGGTCTCTGCTATCTGTTTATCTGCACTTGTGCTGGGAAAATATTTTATTAATGTGGCTTTCAGGGTTTTGTTTTATGAACACACCCAACGTACTGTGTCTGGCAGAGGGGAAATCAATCTCAAAGCATGGATAAAGAATACATTATATCAGTTAGTAAACACATAATATATCCATTAGTAAATACAGTATGACATGGAATTTCTTGAGATGAAAAGCATTGTTCAGACTTTTTTTGTTGTTTTAAGTAAAATACAGTAATTTGCTCTTATTGTGCACTTTAAAAACAGTCATGGTAAATATGTTACATTAAGGCAAATTGGTAAATTAGTTCTCTGAGATGCTTTGAATAATGCTGATGTTTCCATAGGTTTATGCAAATAGGTGTATTAGAGGCTAATGCTGCTTGATGTTAGGAGTGAATATTACAGTGCCCTAGAGAGGCATTTAATTTGAACTTAATATGAGTGAAAACTAGAATGTAGTCTGAGAAGCTGGCACAAATCCTGAGGGGAAAGGAGCCTGTTAGTTAAGGAATATTGGAACTGTGTAATACTTCAAGGTTGTACAGGTTGCTTGCTTTGCCAGTGAAAGTAGGAGACTTGGTACCATCTCAACATGACCTCATGTTTCAGGCTTTATTTTGTTAAATTAG
This sequence comes from Carassius auratus, assembly GCF_003368295.1. Classification (NCBI taxonomy): domain Eukaryota; kingdom Metazoa; phylum Chordata; class Actinopteri; order Cypriniformes; family Cyprinidae; genus Carassius; species Carassius auratus. The sequence goes on from NC_039280.1 coordinate 10,176,692, forward strand.
AGCACACGTTAGGAATATAATGCTGTAAAAGTCTATTTTTAAATGATCAAGACCTGTAGTTCACTGACAAAATGAAAGCTCTGTCCTCATTTACTCATCCTCATGTTGTTCCAAAGCTGTGTGAGATTCTTCTTTTGTTTTTTTTGGAATGTTGGTAACCAGACAGTTGCTGGTAGCAAGCCTTTAAATGGACAGTTCAACCAGTTTTGGGGTAAAATATCTCTTTAATGCTCTCATACTCGAAACTTTACATGGTCATGTCAAAACAACTGGATAAATTTTTTTAGAAAACTTAATGGCCAAATAAAAAGTGATAAAACACCAATCGCTAGAATCTTGTTTACATTGTTGTTGCTAGGGTTCAACTAATACATCAGTCTCCTATCAAAATGTTAAATTGATTCAGGGTCAAATGTTCTTGTATTCATTGGTTAAACATAAAAGATTCTGGATTTTACACTGAGCCCAGCTGTGCACCAGTTTTGAAAGCTTTAAATGTTTGCAGGTGATGTTAAAGGCTTCTCCCACCTTCCTGAATTGCTTCTATCGCTTGGTTTCATCAGTCATGCATGAAGGCAGACAGCGGGGTGACTCTGAAAGAGGTAAGCATACCTATATCAGCCACATTCAGAAGTGTTTACATTTAAAAATTATGTACAATTCTAAGGAATCACACATACGCAAAACACAAAACTTGTATTTATTGTCACTATTGAAAAAAAGTGAATGCATTCTTGATGGCTAAAATATTAATTTCTTTCAGAAAGTTGTCCCAGTGTTTGAACAGCAGTGTGTATATGTATATAATATTGAGAAATATTTTCACTCGCTGTTGCATAAATCCTATTTAATCGATAAATGATTTTATAGTTGTGTAAAAATGATGAATTTTTTTAAATATTCTATTCATCCCATTGTTGTAACCTTATACGTAAGAGTTCTGTGCAAGCAAACAAATTTAACATTGATGAATTCAGAGGCCTTTCTTGTCAGCATGTCTGCAGTTATTGATGGCTGTATAGTGAATGGGAAAAAAAAGGAAAGTACCTGATGCTGGCAAGTAATTACATTTGAAGTTTGAAATGAAAAGTGTCTTGTTATCAACCAATGAGTCATTTATTGAGTATCAATAGAGCCATATGTCTCCTGATATTTTCCTGTCTACAAGTTGCACAGAATTCATTTATTGTGCAGAAAGCAGATGTTATTTGAAGTGTGATTCACCTAATGAGACAAGCACATCACTGAGCCGTGTGCAGAGACAGACGCTTGCAGACTGTGGCTCTGTGGATTGAATTTCAAAGTGAAGTGAAGGAGAAAAAAATGCAGTGAAGAAAGAAGGTTGAATTTGATCCTGAAGCTTGAGGCTCAACTCATTTTAGCACTGAAGGCATATCCTTTTTGAATTGAGAATTCTTTTTATGAATTAAAGTTTAAAGCCTTTTTTTTCTCTGTCCATTAGCCTTTCTTCATTTCTCAGACTTTCATATTTGACATCAAAGTTTGGTCAGAACTGAAATGTATTTAGATGTGAGTCAATTTTAGTCTTATTAATCATCTAATGGTGCTTTCTTAAAACATGAATTTGATGCTCACTCTTATCTGTCCCACAGATAATCTGGCTTTGAAAAGATTTAACCAGGATTCCAATTTAGAATCAAAAATGTATTTAAAATGAACGATTGGTGGTTAACAACATCTGTTTCTTTTTAAAGAAGGAGAACAAAATGTGTCATTAATGGTTTTGGCAATATTTGCATGTACCAGACAAGGGTACACTACCATTAAAAAGTTTGGTAGGATTTTTATTATTATATATTTATTCTAAAAGATCCATTTATTTTATGAAAAGTCACAGTTATGTATTGTATTTTACATTGCTGCATGTGTAAATGATCACATTTCAAATAAATGCTGTTCTTTTGAACTTCCTATTCAACATATAATCCTAAAAAGAAATTTAGCATGGTTTTCATATATAATGCAGAACAAGCATTTTTTACATTAATAAACATAAGAAATATCTTGGGAACACTTAAAGCCTTTATCTGTAATACATTATAAAGTTTTATTAAAGTGTATAATGTATTATAATTATTCATAATGTGGAATGTAATAAATTATATATTGTTGTAAAAACTATAACCAAATTTAAAATGCATAGTGTAACACTGAATTGATAAGTGTTTTAATGTATCAGCTGTGGTTACAATTATTCATGAAATTGTTCAATGCATTACAAGGCATAATTAATGCATTAAAACTACATTTATAATGCATTATACATAGAGGCTTTAAGTAAAGTGTTACCAAAATATTTCTTGAGCACCATATCAGCATATTAGAATAATTTCTACAAAACATTTATTTTCAATTGTAGTAGTATTGTAGAAAATAAATCAATCAAATGAATGCAGCCTTGGTGAGAATAAGAGAATTCTTATACAAATGGTATTTTTTGTGATTTTACTAACCTGTTATGTTTCAATTAAAGGTGCCCTAAGTAATTTGGAATATAAAACATAAAATGTAAATAGATATACACACCCCCATCTAAAAGTTTTACACAAGTGTCTTATGGAGGTCATGCTAAGTTTTTTGAAATAGTTCATTATTAGATTTTAATTAAATGCATCAATGGCATTAAGCATAATTAATCACATGCGTTAACAGTGCTAATTAAAATATTACAATTACTTTGTGATCTCGCTCTCTTTTTTCAGCTTCTGAGAAAGACAAAGAGTGTCTTCTGAAGTGTGCCATGCTGGTGGAGAGGATGTACACTCATATTGCCAATACTGCTGAAGATTTCACAGTCCTGTCTTCATTCATTGTTGCCCAATATGTCAGTGAACTGCAGAGGGTGAGGCACTAGTTATTATCAGTTTTTATCTGCAACATGCCCATGCCAATTCTACTCAAATGCTTCCTGAAAATGTATTTTCTGCTCTTGTGAACTGCCTGCCAATGTTTGCTAGAATATTCTAGAAGAATCTTCTCAGTGTCATAAATCTTAAACCACACAAGTATAGCTGGAGAGTTGGTGCACTGGGACTGATCCGATGTCCTGAACTCCTGGCAGTAATGCTATTCTAACAGACCAGAGGTTGTGTTCGAAAGGAGAAACACATTGTCCAGTGTGGTTTGAGAACCAGTTGTTTTGGTCAATAAGTGTGAAAAGTTTTTGACCTCTAACTGGCCTGAGACTCTGTTACTGAACAATCACATTGCAGATAATTGTTGTCATTGTGTACTCACTATGAGTTTCCTTCTGATTTTCTAGGTGACGCTTCAGCCAGAAGTCAAGACACATCTAACAGAAGGCATATACTGTATCCTGGACCACTGTGTTGAACGAGACATTAAGTTTTTGAACACCACCCTTCAAATGGGTGTCAAGGAAGTGTTCAATGAACTGTACAATAGTTACACACACTATCACAAATCTCAAAGACAAGGGGAAGAAAAGTACACTGTCTAAAAAAACGCATCCCGTTCCTTAAACTGTTGGTGTGAAATGAATACATTTGAAATTTGTAATGTTTACTTTTAATTACTCTGTTATAATTAAGGAAGACTCTAGAAATGTTTAAAAATATGCTGTATGTTAGTACACCCAAACATGAAAATGTGTTGTCATTTACTCACCCTCATGCTGTTCCAAACATGTATGACTTTATATTTTGATCATTTTTTATCTATACAGTGTTGTTTGATTCACGGTGTTCTGCAAAATAGTTTGTGTTCTGCAGAAAAAAGAAATAAATTCATAATGGTCATCATTAGGGTGAATAAATAACACCATTTTCCTTTTTGGGTGACCGAATGAAAAAAGTCTTTGTTACCATGATGTATTTTGTACTTTCTCATGTTTTGTAATTGACAAGAAGGATGTTTTTTTTTCTTTCTGAGGAGGAGAACAGTAAATCTTTCTGTGTAACCATTACTAATGTCCTCAGACAAACCCTATTAAGTAAAAGACTTATCAAAGAGTTCAGGTGTTACAGTGGATTATCTGAATTGACAACCTAAAGCTCTTAAACAAAGTTGGAGAAATCCTGTCTCAGGATTGTGCTTCTGAGTAAACCAATTAACCTGAGGCTGCTCCAGGTGGAATCTATAAAATTAGTGTCTCCTGAATGAAAAATAACTAATTTAAAAATGTACCCCATTAGACCTATATTGTAAAAATAGAGCAGTCACATCAAGTGCTCTGGTGTGCCTCAACCTTTTTAGCTGTACTACAGTGTACAATAACATTGTGTTCCTGAGGCTCTCTTTGAAGATAATTTAGATTAAAAACAGGAACAACCTCAGATGCAGACTGAATAAATGTACAACTATATGAACACAATGCCATCACAATACAACAAAATGTTGAACATGCACTGTGAAGACTGACAGCCATGTCATTCACACTATCCTAGAGTGGAGGGACCCAAAAACAAGTTATTGACTGGGCTGTTCTGGCTTTTCAAGTGGCACTTGGCTCTGTGAAACATGTAGGTATGTGTCTGGTGGGCAAACTGAAGGTGGAGCTGTTCCACAACTGCTCCGTAGGTATTATATTGCCATCATTCCCAATCACATTTCCGGAGCACATCCAACACTGCACATTTTGCATGCCTCGGTTCAAACATACCTGATTAAGGTCATCAGCTCATTAGTACAAACTCCAAGACCTGAAATGGGTGGGTCAAAAGAGACATGCAAAATAAACCAATAAAAAAAGTTGCATCACCCTCATAAGATTAACAGAAGCTCTCATTTCCTTTGTTCAGTAGAGTCAGGTAATAGTGGGTACCCTAGAATTGGTGTCGGCAGGGGGTCTTGCAAGTAAGCGAAGGACTAGAACGGTGCAGAAAGCATCGCAGCCGGCACCTAGGAGCTGGCAGGGATGATCAGAACAGTGGACGATGGCCAAGTCTGTCGAAAAACAGATTTGCCTCATTAGCCCCGGTGAATGCTCAAATGTAGGCCCTTAGATACAACAAACCATTGAACGAAGAGGGAAAAAGCTGTTTGCCGACAGTACACATATAAAGACGGGTCATAAAAATAACTAATATAAGATGAAAACAGTCCTGTTCACACTCACAGAGCATGGATATCTGTCAGAAACTTTGGATGACAATTAGAATTGTATATTTATCTAAGGTTACAACAGCATGCATCACTGTGTGTTTATTAGAGTTCCAGCGTTACTTCTCATGTTCTACCATATTTCTTGCATTGCTGTATGTTTAATAGTCAGCTGGCCTTACATTTAAGGTTTAATCGCTCAGTGAGAGTGTTGATGTTTGAAGATGTGCGCCGATATAAATATGTGAAGTTGGCCTTTGGAATCAAATTGCTTTTGAATGTTATTGTTTTTCCAATCAAGGTTAAGAGCGGTCATTGACTTCATGTTGTTATATAGTCCAGCAGCCAATTTTAAGAACGCTGTTATTTCCCTATGGAGATGGAGCTTTCATAAAAACATGTTGAGATCTTCATTTTCCATAAACTCCCTGGACATTTTTACAATTCACTCCAGGCAGTATCTCAGAACAGAAAACATCTTATTCTACATCTTTAATCTTGATATAATTGTACACTGAAAATCTATCATCAGAATTGAAACTTTTTTGCTGAATGGCTAAACGTCCACTGGGCGTTTATGCAGAGGGATATTCATGTGACATAAGAGAATAAAGCATATTTTTGTCACCACCAACATGACAAAATGGTAGGTTAGAATTGTAATCATACTCCCTGCCTAAATATGGCAGTTTAGGCATAGACTCTCCTTTCATTCCTGTTCTCAAGGCATCAGGAAATCCTTACAACTGATTTTCGGGGGACTAAAAAAATATTGGACGGTTGGGGGAGTAATAAAGCACAGAGACCTTTTACAAAATATAGATGCCATAGGAAATTATACTAACTCCAATTTTAGGCTATGAGCCAAATGTCCCCACAGTAGAGGAATAATAATGAGATGTTTAATGACGTTCTTGAGGCTTGTATTGGTTTTTGACTATAAATCATTTCATCAATCTTCAAATCTGATAGAACTTGAAGAGTGCCAGAAAGTTTTTTTCTGTTATGAAGGAAGTTGTGATGCAACAGATATAAATACCGGTCCCATAAAATCATGGCAATTCAGATACAGAAAATGACTTAAAACTTGAAATAGGAAATCTTGGTGTCTGGCGACATTTTAGTCTATTGCCGATCCCAGATGACATTTGAAAATCTTATTTCAATTTTATCCTAAAAGGCTAAAGGTTATTTTAGACTTACATATATTTATACATTGAATTCTTATAACCTATATGTTGATGTCATCTCCAAATAAATAAACCATTTACCTTATTATGTTATTATATTTGAGAGTCTTGGCACATCATGATTGAATCATCTGGCTATTTGTTATTTCATAGACACTCAATCCTAATCAATTTACAGCACACTTACAACATCAACAGCTGTCTTGGAGCAATCTGAGGATAAGTGCTTTGCTCAAGTTTGAAAAGGGATTGAATGGGGTGCCATTTGCCAGCCCAAATCTTTAACTGCAGTGCTGTGCGCACATAAAGATCCAGTCTGCAGTGCTTGTCATCATATGAAAAGTAGGTCATTCAAGTGTTTCCTTGGAAGTGCAGCAGTGTTTCTAAATCTGCCTCGTCCCTTATTCAAATGATTAGATTGCTCAAAAACATTTTGGATCTTGGGTCAAATTTTAATGAGTTATTTAAAACTGTAGAACCTAGTTCATCTAACTGTAGCTTGCATTATTCATTACAGTAAGCTACTGATCATTTAAAGCATTTTTTTATCAATACATTAGTTGGCTTTTTTTCCACAGGTTTTAAAAGATACCCAGTGGACCCATTTTGATGAATAAATGAATGTCACTATCGGCCGTCTTAAATCAGTCATCAGACAGCTATTGCATGGACCAGCGCTGCTCATCTCGAAATCTCTGAAGGGCTCTTTCAAATATTTAAACTAAATTCCAGCAGACATCCAGCATTGAAGTGTAAATCTGCTTTCATTCCGGTGGAAAGGTTCTTTTTTTTTCTTTTTCTGAAGCTTTTATTAAGCATCACACTTTGGCTCAGCAATGGTCCTGACACACAGGACAGTAACTAAAGGGGTGAAAGGTGGGAGTGATTCTGGAGCAGTGGTTCTAAAACAAGGGCATTCTGCAAACTTCTAGAGGGCCCTAATAAGTCAAAACTTTAATTATTTAAATTTAGTTACATTAACATAATCTTAGAGAAATATTTCACCCCAAAATGAAAATTTGCTGAAAATGTACTCACCCTCAGGCCATCATGAGATTGTTTCCTAACTGGAACAGATTTAGAAAAATGTAGCATTATATTACTTGCTCACCTATGGATCCTCTGCAGTGAATGGGTGCCGTCAGAATAAGAATTTAATATTGCATATTTTTTTGTTTTAGTGTTTTTAATTATTTTAATTAAAGTATGTAAATCTGCTGATATAAATTACAGACAAAAATAACAGCGTGGTTGGTTTACTACCATTGAGATACTATTAGTTTTTATTTTTCTTAAAAAATGATTTTATTCTTATTTATTATGCTTACATTTTATAATTACTTGTTTTGTCATCTGTATTTGTTTTATAATGTCTATATAATTTTTCAATTTTATTTCAGTTTTAGTTAAGTAGTCTTTTTATTTAATTTCAGTTAACACATTTCAGATATAAAGGAATTAAATTGTATGGCTTTGTTTTTATTTCTAGTTAACTATATAACCCTGAGTCACAGAAGAGAGAAGGACCTCAAATACAGAAAGCCTTTTGTAGCCATATGAAACTACTTTTTTAATTTTAATTTTAAATTTACTGTTTTGTTTTTAATTTAATGCTGGGTAATATAACAACCTATGGTGATTTTACAAATTTAACAATGAAAATATACCAAAAAAAAAAAAAAAAAAAAAAAAAAAAAAAAAAAATTATATATATATATTAAAAGGTTTAGCTGCTTGAGACTCCCTGCATTAGGCTGGATTTACACTTTGTTGAAAAAAACCCCATTATTTTCTTTTACTGGGCCTGGAATATATCACTGCGGACACATAAACTTTTGTAAGATTTACTAAATCTTTCTACGCACGTTTCATTAAATGCATTTTTGGTGAATAATTACTTACTAAGTTAAAAAATTAAAACCATTTGCTAAAATTAATAATAAGTGAACAGCCGGGCAAAGACATTGTGCAGTGTGCGCAAAGGCAAGCACATAAATGTACATATTTTCATATAACTTCCGTGAGAAGAGCATAACTATATAACAAAATGTGTTTGTCAGAAATGAGTATGAACCAAATGATTATTGGGCGCATCTTAAGCATAGATGTCTCCACCCCACTGACTGTATAGCCCCGCCCCCAACCCGCCTCCTTCCGCGTCTCTGCGGAGCGTGATTGGATTAAAGTCGCTTACCCTTTCCCCTCTAACCCGGTGATGCTGGCTGTTTCCTGCTTCTTCCTCTACCCAACCAGTGCTGCTGGTGATTTCGTGTTAGTTGGGCGCTGTAGCCACAGCGAGACGCAGAACGAGGACGTCAGTGGCTTTTCACGGCATTAAACCCCGAGTCAGCCACTGCATTATCCCATCCAAAATCACAGCAATGCGCAGGAAATCTAGGGTATTACTATGTTTCGCTGTGCTTTGGGTTCTAGGCATAGCGTATTATTTCTATTCGGGGACAACGCTGAGTCGAAAGGTAGGTTTTTCTGTTCGCTTCTTCTTGCATGTTGCTGGATCGGTGCTATTATAAGTTGTTAGCGGTGACTGTGTCGAATTATTTCGTTTGCGGATGAATGAGGAATAACAGTCACTACGGCGAGAGAACCAGCACGTTTAAATAGCCAAAGTCTGTTGAGTGGACTCACAAAGATATTGTTATCGCTCCGTGCTGTGATTTCACGGCGAGACTTCTCAAATAACCTCGTCTGTTTTAACTGAATTCAGAGCCTGCTATGTTGTGCTCGTGTTTCCAAAAGGTGTATCATTCCGAAGTCGTTTTTAAAAGCTTTGATACGCCGAATTTCTTTGGAGCAAGAGGAACGTTAAACTGCTTACTAACATGAGCTTTTCGCTTTTGAATGTTACAGGGTAGAGCTAAACCTGCGATTAATACATGAGCATTTCAGTTTTTTACATTTGGAATTTTGAATTATTTGGCTAATATTTAGTCTGGGACGTTTTACTGGTGGTAGGGACTATGATTTTCTCCGTGAGTCGGAGAAAGCGTTCAATGGAAGAGTCGTTCAGACTCCGTCAGTGACGCTTCTGCAGTTTACCTCGTTCCGCCAGTAGGTGGCGACACAATAGAGTATGTTTGTGTGTGCTTTGAGTCCTTGAATCATTCACGATTAAAAGGTTTGATCTTTTATCGCAGTTTACTTCTAATCTACTGAATAATGAGATCTTTAGGCTTAGTTTTAATAACGTGTTTAGTTGTCATTTAAATCTGCAGTCCGTAACACTGTGTGTTCAGAATTTATCAAATTAATGTAAGCGAGTACATCATGAATCCATTTTCCAAATCATGTTTTTGTCTTCTCCTGAATTTTTATATTCAGACTGGTACTGGTGAAACCGCTGCGTCATAGACATAAATCGAGAGAAGTAGCTCTGGTGTTCTGACGGAACACCATACCCATCAGAATGGGATACCTTTGGCTAATGCCGAATGATGTTTAAATTTAACCCATGTGCAATTCCACCAATTTCACTGCTGCGCATGCATTAAATTTAAACAATTTCAGCATACCTAAGATTACAAGCGGTAAACAGCATAGCCCTTTATAAACTGTATTTTTTATTAAACCTTACCAGGGGCTATCAAAACAGCAACCACTGTATAAACTGTATTTTTTATTAAACCTTACCAGGGGCTATCAAAACAGCAACCACTGTATAAACTGTATTTTTATTAAACCAGGAGCTATCAAAAAAAGCATACCCCTTTATAAACTGTATTTTGAATACAGACAAAGTAGGTTAAATTGACAGGCTCCGCTATAAAAATCAACTTCCGGTATGCTATTCTGACAAAGTATGCTACATCGACAACACCGGCTACAATGTTCTTTCCCAAGATGCACACAGTTCTGTTTATTAATCGCTAGAGTGCCAAAAGGTACAGACTGCGGTTTTAAGCATATCTGAAGCAGTGTGATATTCGATACAATTGGTAGTGTGAATGTGCAAAATTTCTGGTGTCAGTTGCTTTCAGTTATTTTAGCTGCAGAATAATATAGTTTTACTGTTTACTGCACTTTGTTCTTCTATCTACCCATTGGGTTAATAAATCGTACATCTTGCCCATTAACAGGAAATTGTTTATTTCCACATTAAAAATGAAGAAGTGTGCATGTACGTATATTAGGTCCCAGTGTATTTGGACTGTGCCGTATGTCAGACGGTTATAATGCCACAAATAATTGTGAACTGACTGTCGTATAAAGAACCATAATCTTCAAAAAAAAAAAAGACAACACATTTGAACATTTACAGTAACCTCTGATATCTAGAAGCTGTAAATCTGTATCTCATTAATTATCACTTGACAGTAGGTACATATTGCACTCGGTTTTGAGTGAGGGTGGTGTACCATGAAACCACACTTTTTAGTAACATACCATCTGTCTCGAAGGAAGTTTGTTGAAATTCCTTTGCTCAAAGGCAAATATTCAGCTCGTGTACTTCCCTTTGTATTAAATGACACACTGTCTTGAGGATTTTGTTGTGTTTTATGCTTTGTTTCCATTGCTGTCTGTCAGCTGCAGTCAGCCAACTCCTTTTCTATCGTGAGTGCATTTGATATTGTGATCAAGGCAATGAGGTGAATGGACCGCTGCACATTTGGGAATTCCTCCCTTATGGCACTCTGAATGTACATTACTGAATGTAACTCTATTGTTTGTCGATCATAGTTTGATGTTCACAAGTTGTTATTGTCCTATACTGCGGTCCGAAATGGGAAACGTTGCATGGCTGGAATAGAAATATACTGCCTTTCAAAGGCCTTGCTGTTTAGCAGGTTTCTCTACTGGTTTATTGCTGCTTTTATCATATAACCTCATAATGCGTGAATACAGCTGCTCTTGGATATGTTTTAAAGCTTCATGTAGTGTAGCATAAGCAAGTGGCTGAACAGCTGATTAGCGCTTCTTCATCTGGCTCAGGGCACTTTGTTGAATCCTTCTCTACATTGAACGAGACATCGATGCTACGGTATGGTGCAGCTTGTTCTTTTATATCCGTAAAATTACTTAATTCATTTTATTGAAGATTTTAAATTGACCTGACCTTTGCCTTGTCCTTATGCATTTATTTCTGCAATAACTGTTGCATAATAGATTTTAAACAGATGTTTAAACAGAAATTAGTTTCTGCAACCAGCGAGGGTGAATGACAGCCCCGGGACGGTGGGGTTGCACAGACACTCATCACAGATTCTAGTACCTCAGTTATGCATAGGTCAAATTCTGAATATTTTCTCTATCGGATTGTTTTTTTGGAGCCACGGCTGGCCTCGGATGCGGGCGGGATGGGAAAACAGGGGGTTTTTATCTCCACTGAGAAATGCGTTTGATCTGATATCTGCTCCACAACACAATTATTGACATGCTGATTGTTCTGCCGCTGTTGGCAGGATTACAGTGGCGGTGTTGGGATGGGGCCGAACTGCTTTCAGTCACTTGTTCAAATCAAAGCTTGTTAACATCAGGATGAACCAAAGTGCATGACGGATTCGGTCAGCTCTCACAAAGCTGTGTGTCTTCCTTTTTTCTTTGTTTCTGCCTTTTGATACCAGAGGAAAGTAAGCCATTTGGTTCTGATGAGTGTCCTACAGATGAATTTTGTAGCGAGAAAAAAAATGCGAAGCAGGGGCACTCATTTTTTCTTGACCGAGACTGTGGGTTTCTCATCGTTGCTCAGGCATTTCAGAATGACCATAAAATTTCACATGCTGCGGAACAAGATTGGCCCATAGCGTAGTCACATGACTTTTATCATGCAGCATGGAGGATTTTATACGCCAAATGCATTATTTGCATTAAAGGGATACTCCACCCTAAAATGAAAATTATTGTCATTAATCACTTAACCCCATGTCCAGGGCCGCTGCTGGCCAAATGGGTGCCCTAAGCAGAATAGTATTGTTGTGCCCCCTCCTTAAAAAAAAAACAAAAACTACTATTAGGGCTCAAAATAGAACTTAAATAAAATATAAAAGTAAATAAATACATTTATAAATTATACAATTTAATTTAAATTACAATTGTAGCTCTAGACCCCCTTCATTAAATCTTGCCCTGGAGGTCCAATGCACTGCAGAGTTTAGCTCAAACCCTGATTAAAGTCACCTGTCTGCGGTTTTTCGAATGATCCCAAATACATTGATTGGCACTGATTAGCATGCTCTGGTGTGTTTGATTAGGTTTAGAGCTAAACTCTGCAGGAAACTGGATCTCGAGGTCCAGATTTGAGGATCCCTGTGGCTATGATTGTATTAATACAGTTGACTGATTGATTTTATAGCCTCAAGCATTCAGAAATCCCACAATGAATCAGTTTTACTATGATAAAACCATGGTTAATTTTGGTAAGGGTTGTTATGCCCATATGTTTTTGCTGAAGAAATTAAAGCGGCTGTAGCAAAAAGGTGGCCAAAACTAAAAAATGAAGTGGAAATTTGAATTTAATGTTTGGTCTGTATTAAACATGGATATGATCATCCTGTAAGTATAACAAAAGCAATTACCAGGCCATTGGTGCAGTTTTAAGGCATTTGTAAAAAGTGCAAATTGTTTATTAGCTTACATTATATTTTAACATTTTATTCAATAAAACCATATCCTATGGTTATCATTAATTAACCAATCATTATTGCTTTTTATATAATACATTTTAAGTCATGAAAACTAGAATATTAAGTCAAATGCATTGCTGTTGGTGGTGAAATTATTGGCAACGTTACTAATGACAACAGTCAAAAAAAGTTTCACAGGATTATAAACGTATCTACCTGAAAGTGTAGAAATTTTTTCACTTTTTCATTTTGGGGTGGAGTAACCCTTTTTCGCACAAGTCAAAAACCACCAAACGAGCATAAAAACAAATTAATTGATTTTTATTCCAAATTTGTCATTTCCATCACTCGTTTCTGATGCGATTCTTTAAAATGTTCGTTAAAACTGAAGGAAACGGCTCATGATATCACACTAATAATTTAGCTATTAGACAGAACTACACAGAGCGAAAAAATAATGGAGATGGAGTATCTGGGGATTGGTGTTATCAGCATTGTCAAAATAAGAGTCCTACTTTTGGGCTTTGGAGATTGTACAATTGACTAGAGCTATTTTGGAAGATGCAAGACTGATGTAAGAAATAGCAAATGCCAAAGATCCCTGTCAGTTTTGTGTGGAAGAACGTCCTGGACATTGAGGTTACGTTTTACTCACCGGAAGGTGAATTGGGTTTTAAATTTGAAGGCTTCTATCTCTTCCCTGTGAACCTGTCTGCAAAAACTCTATAGCCTTGAAAATGGGATGCTTTTTTTTTTTTTTTTTGGTAGCTCTTTGCCATGGGATGTTTTTCTTCCTCTTATCTACCAGCTTAGCTTCAAAAGACCTCAATATTTTTTGGTTTCTTTTAAGTTGGCAACTGGATTTCACAAGATTATGTGTTGTCATCTTGTTGATTCTGCAGAGTTTAACTCCTGAGACCGAATCGGTGATCTTATGTTTTAAACCGAGCCACTAGTCGTGAACCGACTGTGTAAGAGAGCTTCCTGATGTTTTCACCTTTGATATGAGCAGGCAAATCATATATGAGGCACATTGCTTTTTTTTATGACCTGACCTTTGCTTTAACCGGAACATGGTTATGTGTCCATAAAGGGTTTTAAAGACCCTTCTCTTGAAAAGAGACTCCTCTCTCGTGTGCTGTAACTTTGGATACAATGGACAACTGAGGGACCTCAGAGGTCATTGGTTAAGGTTTATGACCATGGAATTCCTCTTTCGCAGTTCACTCTGTTTTTACCGGATGTATACAAGGGCTTTAGCTGAAATAGTGAGAGTGAACGGGTGAGGCCAGTTATATATTTTAAGATGGTGTTTGAGATGAGAAATCTGTAGTTTATGTGGAAACGGAGAGACTGTGGAGTAGCTAACTTTAGCTTTGTTTTTCAGCTTTAAAAACGAATATCCATTTTTCATATTTTTTATTAACATTTCATGGTATCTAATTCACAATTATTGCGGTTTTTAATGTTTCATTTTTTTTTTTTTTTTCACTCAATCGGAGTTATAAGTCTAAGATACTCACTAGGAGTTATATTATAGTCCTGCCTTTTAGGCCAAATTAGATATTTTACTCTGAAAAAATTACTGCATTACAAAAGACTCTGCATTACAACTCCCCAAGAGTTGTTGAAGTGATAACTCTTGACATGCAGTGATTACCTTTGAAGAATTGTCTTGTCCAAAGATTCAACATTTTTACTGAGGTTTTTGGCACCAGGGAGATGATTTTTCTGTAATATTTGGTAAGATAAAAGTCTCTGTGGGGATTTGCAGAAATCCTTTTCAATTCTCCCACAACTGCTTATTCAGTTAGGGAGTGAGATATGAAAAAAATTAATACTTCCCTGCTTACCACTTCAGTCTGTAACCACATTGTTCGGAGACAATTTCTATAATCTCTCTCCTTAGAACAGTTTTTGTATCTATTCATGCTTGATACTAGCCTTGTAAACTAAAGCTTCTCTGCGTGTTCTCATTAAACAGCACATCCTGGTTGTTTTTAGATAATTTTTAAGTCTGTTTGAGTGAACGGTGGAAGAGGAAGCACTATTTGGGAGTTCAGTTCAGACTCACCCAAAGGCTTGTCAGCATATTGGCTGTGAGCCAGGAGGAAGTGAAACATGAATGGCAAAATCCATAAAAAGATAGGATAAAATGTGCACTAGCATAAGAATGTGAAGATTAAAAACCTGAAACTTGCATCTTTGGACACCTTAACTACCAAAGAGTCTGTAAATATTACATGTAGAGGTGAAGAACGGCAAGCCTGTTTACCCAAAGGGCCAATGTCTTCTATGGAAGTGTATCTCCAGCTGAATGTGTGATCAGAAAATATCCATTACCGTTTGCAGAGAAGTCATCTTCCTGTGTTTTTTGTGTTTAGTTTAGTCATCAGTCTCTCATGTCTCTGTGAAATATGTATGAGCCACTGCGAGACGTATATGAGTGCAATGCAAATGAGAAGAAATGAGCTTTTGATGTTAAGGGTCATTCGTTCTTCAGCAGGGTTTAGATACTGGATATTCCTCTTGTGGCAACTCAATGACATCATTCTGTGAGGTTATCTTTTATGATTAACACAGTCAGACGCCTTATATTGGTCCATAGAGGCTTAGATTCCATAAAAAGAGAGTGTTTTCACATGTTATAGGACTCTTTGCAGGAAACATAAATTCACAGTTCTGTGTTTGCCAGCTGAACTGTATTCCATTTGACCAGTGTACTTGCGTCTCTCATGGTAAAACATGGAAGTAAAGCATTCCTAGACTATAAAATCTTTTTTAATTCCACTGCTCTGCCTATTGCATTTGTAAAACAAAAAAGTTAATTGTAAGGTATGCACTCTCGTTTTATATTCATGTGTGTTTCAACCTAAAATCTGGTGAAAAAAAATTCCATGGACACATTGTGTACCACTTTACATTAATGATTGCCCTTCATCTTTATTGTTTAGCACTGTTGGTACCGAAACATTCTTATCGTGATATAACACATCTCTCTGTTTCATCATCTCCAAGACAAAACAAAAACTGAGTGTTGGTTGTTGATAAGCGCTTACTGGCTCATGCTTTTCGAGATACGTGGTGAAAGTATTTTAGACTTGTTTTTAAGCCTAGTTTCCCAGCAGGCATCTTAGTATGGAGAGTATGGAGCCTGTAAAGGCAATATCTGTATTCTCTGAAGGCATATGTAACTCATGACTTTCATTTGAGTTCAGCCGGTCAAAAAAGTTTTTTTTTTTTTTTCTCCTTCTCTGAGGATGTTTGTCCTGTGGTGTCTGCTGGTTCATGCTGGGTGAATTTTTAAATGATCTTCTGATGGAGCAGATCTAACATTGAAAATATACAGTAACGGTCTACCTTGAAGAACTATTTTAAGAATGATATAATTGACTATAGCTATTTAGAAGATTTCGCCACAAGAGCAACATAACCCCCTCAGTCCTTTGAAATAGAGATGAATATCAAATGCAGTCAAGTGTGTCTCATTGTTCCCAGTGTTCAAGCCTAAAGGCAGCTCTCTCACAGTAAGAGTGTGAGGACTTCAAAGTAGCCGTGAAAAATGAACAAAGTTAATTATTCTGTTTAATATCAGAGAAAAGATTCCTGATTTCATTGCCTGTGTTTTCAGTGGTGATGTGTTTTTTACAGAGTCGTTTAGAGACGTGTTATTCAGTCAGTGCCATCATTAAGGATTCTCAATATATCTGCACTAGATCAGTTACTGATATTTGTGAAATTTAAATTTTAAAGATATTTTATTTATTAATTTTGTTTGATATTGGATATTTATTATCCTTAATATTAAGCCTTAATATTTAAATAATCTAGCATTTAATTAAAGGGATGGTAATCAATTACTAATGTGTTTGTTTGTTTTTCTCAAAAAGGTACAAGGTCACCTCAATCTCTGATATTTTGAAATGTGTAAATTCTATATTAAACTCTGCGCTATATAATTGCCAAATAACCATTAAGTTCAGGTTTCCTGTATTTTCGTGGGGACTTAGTTTTTCTCTCTTTGTTCTGTAGAAGATTGAGGAATACTATAAATATTTATTCATCCTTTAAATGGTCCATTATCTTGAGATGCATTTACTTGTAGAATGCCAAGTATTTATTATAGTTTTTAGAGTTTTAATTTTCTGTTTTAACAAAGTAGTATGGATTTATGGTATTTTACATGTGTAGTCATTTTGAATGGTAATCCTGTATAGTACAACAGATTTATTTATTTTTCTCTCACCATCACTGTTCGTGGAAACCAATAACACATCCCGGGAATGAACATCCGCTTCGTGTCTACAGCAGACACATCTGCTCTGTCAGCTTGTTTGAAATAGCGTAGCATGTTTCCCACGTAGATTAAACAAAGATCCTCTATGAGCACTGAGCAGTCAGAGTTGTTTAGACTATATTGAAGGGCCTGGTTCTTCACATATCGAGACGTATACACTAATGGGAAAGCGCTGTGAATACTGCCAGAGGGCATGAACGTGTTGAAGATGAGGATTTCTTAGCCAAGTGCTTTCGGGCTGTTTGCCGCCTCGGCAGCTCAGAGAGACCAACAGACCAATCAAATTACAGCCATATAATTTTAATGAGCTCAGATTTTTGAATCGCCTCCAGTGATGTATCATCATCATCTCAGCGAAAGACTTTACAATGCCGCTGATTAAAGGCTACTTCATGCTATAAGACAGCTACACCTTGCACTTATCACACTTTGCTACCGAAAAAAGTTCACCCAAAATACTCAAACTCAGGCCATCCAAGATGTACATGAGTTTGTTTCTTCATTGGAACAGATTTTGAGAAATTTAGAATTACTTGCTCACCAATAGATCCTCTGCAGTGAATGGGTGCCGTCAGCACGTGAGCTCAAACAGCTAATAAAATCGCATCAAGCCACATGACTCTAATCCACCAGGTAATGTCTTGTGATGTGAAAAGCTGGGTGTTTCATTAAGATGTTTTTAACTTCAAATCGCTGGTTCCGGCTGAAATGTGTCGTTAGTCTGTTTAACATTTGTCAACTGCCAGCCGATGTTCACTTTACTTGCTCCACAGTTTCAGTTTGGCCTACATGGCACCGGAGTCACCAGAAATAAGAAATAAGAGCCACAGGAAGTCACCATCCACTTTGACTGACAGAAATCGACTGCAGTGGTGGACTTGAGTCACTGAAGCTCAGCTAGATTTGTCAGCTTGTACATGGCTCTTGTAGCCTGATTGAAAGTGTTGGTTGAAAATAGTATTCCTTTTTTTAAGGCGATCATGTGCCTGCTCAGATGCACTGATGCTTGATCTAAATTGCCCTTATTGATGCCACAATGTATAATTTAACCCATGCAGTTTAGTCTAAAATTTTTCTGCCCCACATTTCAAACTAAATCTAGAATGCAACCGTGTAATCATTCCCATGGCTTTGTAATTCTCAGAAACATCGATTGCATGCTAATTAACATGCAGTGGAGGGCAGACAGTGCTGACTGCGGTCCCTTGTCTTTCAGCCTAATGTTACCTTTCATGCATATTCAACCACAGACTCCTCAGAGAATTACCCCTGTCGTTTCAAAGACTGAAAGTGTTTTTTTTCTTCTTCCTTCCCTGCTATAAATTCTCTAGACTCTCAATGGTAATTTAAATTATTGTAATTATTTCATTTTAACCATGAAAGGCCTTTAAGTGCATTTAAATAGAGTTGGAATTCAATCATACTAAATGCTGGAATAAACTACACAACTTTTAAAATCTGTACACTAAAGCAACTTGGTTAATCACAGAGGAAAAACTGGGCATTACGCAAAAAACGACTGAGGGTTTCAAGTCTTATACACTTCGGTCCAACTGAAGTCCTGTTAGTCAATCGTATTGTATCAGTCCCTGTTCCTGAATGTGCATACTTCCCTAGTATATAGTTTTCCAAAAACAGCATGTGAAATGAGAAGATCGACTGAATTTTTAAAACGAAATGAAAAGACATCATGTTGCTCCAAGTTTGTATAATTTACTTTCTTCTGCAGGGCTGAAAACAATATATTTTAAAGGATGTCTGTGATGTCATACTTGTTTTTTGAACGACATGAGTGTAAATGATGACAGAATTAAAATCTTTAGGTGAACTGTCACTTTAAAGGTTTGATGTAATAGAAGTGGATGGAGGCAGATCTGAATAGCTGCATTTCCATGGTCGGGCCAGTGTGAGCCAGGGCTTAAAACGGACTGGGCAGGGCTAATAGCCTCGGGCCAGTAGCTCCGAGGCCAGAAACCCGCCCTTTACCTGCCTCTCAGGACAATGTCACGCAACCTCATCATTTCACCAACAAAGAGAAGATATCAGAAAACTAAGAAATAAGTCACTGGAACTGGCGCGATCACAAAGCGAACATGATAAATGCGGCAGTGTGTTTGCATGCTTTAAATTCAAAAGCATCGATGTTTTACTATAGAATAAGTGATAGATTGATCATAATGAATTAATTTATTAGTACTCAAAATTCATCATACAGAAATAAATTTTATTGATTTAGGCTATTTTTTTAACGCTTATGAAAATAGCCTGCTTATTCATTCGGGTTTCTGTTTATTTGTAGTCACATTAGCCTATATGCATTTTAGAATGAATGATAATATCTCTATTTTTATAAAAGCTCCCGAACATAAAACCTTATTATATTTGATGATAGGCTACGCGGAGCTAAACTATCGAGACGAGACTTATGACAGATAATATAAGTTACACCATACACAATTGTGATAGAGAATAAGAGGTTGACGTCTGGTTTCTCCAAGTGGTTGCATTTACCATGTTTACTATGTTAACTATGGAGTCATGTGGATGGTTAATGTTTAGCGTGCATAGTCTTTTACATCGCTTCTAAATATTTCTGCCTTGTTTAGTTATTATAATCCACATCGGATCAAGTTATTTCAAACACTCGCTGCTGACTGAAATTGAGTTTTGAGCTCAACTTATTTAAAAAAAGGTCTCTGGTGTTAAAGCTGTTATCTTTCTGAAATGATCCACGGCGCTGATGCTCTCCAGACACAGAGAAACACCACCTTTGTTCATAACCCCTCTAGCCTCAGCTGGCCTGCTTTGGCCCAAGGTATTCATCGGGCCAAAAAACCCTGGCCGTTGGCAACGAGGAAGCCCCGCCAAGGCACGATCAAGCCCCGGAAGTGACAGTGGAAATGCGACTGGCACTGGCACGCACCAGCATACCTTGTAAATTAGACTGACTTGGTTAGACCTGTTTCCATATCTGATTTAAATGAGCAGGCTCTCATTTGTACATCATGCCAGCTTTGCTTTTAGGGAGGTGTTGCATCCGGCAGAGGTACACTGCTTATCTAATTATTTGCAGGCACATCCTGAGCCTCTGCCAGGCCTGTGGCTTCCATGAGTGCTCCGCATGCATCTTCATTACCATTGCAGACCAACCAATAAACCACTTGGCTTGGTCTAGCTGTCCTCTCTGGGATTTTATATTTATTTATTTATTTATGTTACCCTGACAGTGTCTGAGGGCTCTGGTCCCTCATACCTGTCCTGTTTAGCTAATTTACATACCTTTTAATGAAAGGTGAACATCTGTGCCCTGAGTCATCCCACCTGGTCCAGATCAGTGAAGGACATTAGCTGAGATAAAGAAAATAAGTTCATGCTTTTGAATTTAAAAGCATTTTGGTATGAGAAAGGTTTGCTTGCTGTGTTCAAAATTATTTGCAAGTTAAGTTCAGTTGACGCTATTAATGTATAATGTTGATTTACTAGAAAGAAAAAACCTTTTCATTGTTTCTCTTAAAAAAAAGAGAAAAAAAATCTTTACCAATTTCTAAATCTTAAAAAAAAAAAAAAAGGAAAAGCTTATAGATTTATTTTATTTTTTATTTAAAGCAATATTTCAGTTAGAATCTACATTACAATACAAATGCTGTCTATTGAGCTCAACTTGCACTGAACCCGGAATATTCATTTAAATGATTATCAGCATGCTTTGCATGATGATGTATCGGTCTTAGTGGGCAGTTTTGTGGTTTTTGCTTTATCAATCTTGCCGTTAGCAACATAAGTAAATCAATTTTAAAAGGTCATTGTGTAACTGTTTTTTTTTTTTTCATTGTTGTAATATTTGTAAGAATTCCCTAGATTTTCTAAGTAAGCTTTAGCATAGGGCTGAGACAGATGGGTGAGGGACGATCTCAGCAGCCTCTAGATTGACACGCTGGCCCTGCGGGGCAGCCAATTTGCACTTGTCTCCATATACAAAGTGACGGCCTTCTGGACGCACAGTGCAGATTCACAGTCGACAGCTTCTCACCTTTTGCCAGAGCAGTTTGCTGGCATGTCATTGAGAGGTAGTCTAATTCTCTGACAGGATGCCTGATTTTGTTTGGCATAATATTACTCTCTGCATAACCGGTTTCATTTCGTCTTGATAGAGGGTACGTTGCTGAAAAATTGTTCTGGTGGCGCTACACTTACCAAGAGATTGGCAAGGGCTCTCAGTCTCCTTCATTATTATAAGCTTCCTAAATCCCCCCCCCCAAAATAAAAACTGTCCTTATTTACTCATCCATATGTCACTCCAAACATTCTTTCTTCTAAGGAGATGTTTTATTGTTATTAGGTTAATTTAAGACCTTATTAACCTTAGACTTTAAAGACCAGGTCTCACAAAACACCTGCCTCCATAGTAGAGAACAGCATTGCTGTTATTTTACTGTACAAACACTTTGAATGTCATTATTGCCATATCTATGACAGAGAGTTCAACGCACCTCTTTTATTGACTGTTCCCAGTGAGGAAAATACAGGTGACAGGTCAGGCAAAATGTAGATTTCTTAGTTAATACAGTAAATCTCCCACAATAGGCTTTTGCAGTTCATTCAGCAGGCATTTATTCTGGTTGTTTATCCAATGTGACTTTAGTGATCTTTCTTGAATGCAAAACAGCTGAAGCTACCAGCCGAAATTTGTCATGTCACTTCTCTGCTAAAATGAAACCTCTGGGGTGAAATGCATAACATAACCTCAATGTCAGAGCGTTAACTGCCTTGCAAATTCGATCACGCTCAAACACCATCAGGCCAAGGACAACATGCAGCCTCTGTTCAAACTGCTGTTGTCACAAATGAATGAGATTCCTAGAATCAAAAACCTATTTTAAGCTTTCTGTTCAAGTCGTAACTTTTCCCATTATAACCAAATTTGATTATTCAGCATTAGAATTACTTTCCCTGATTAGACATGCAACACTTTAATTTAGCTTTTTGTGATTTTAAGAAAATCCCAAATAATTGTTAGGGAATGGACAAATAGTTCAGTTCAGCTGGAAGTTGGTATATTTGCTCCAAATACAGACTTATTATTTGTGAATGTTATTTGAAACAGAATTACTTTGCACGCAGTCGGATATTGAACGGATAAGCCAATAATTGACAACAGATTCACTGAGCATGTTTTTAGCTGCTAGCTTTTTAGGCGTTTCTTTCGGACCAATTATGGCAAGGGACGTTTGGTGGTTTATAAAATCTCTTATGGGTGTTCTTTACATGACACAACTAGGGCAAGTAATCATAATAGTTTAGTCTATTACTTGTTTCCCACAGAGTCACGTTAATATGGCAAAAGTTAAATGTAGGTGTATTTTAAAGGTGCTTCTATTTATTTAATATCTAAATTACATCTTAATATTAAACATTGCATTTTGTAAAGTTTTATTTACAAATATACACTATTAAATTATTTGCCATTCTGATCATAAGGTTCTATCAGACATCAACTACTTAAAAATAAATAAATAAAAAAAACGGGATCTCTTCTTAAAAGTTTCTGTAGTGCCTCAGGGATCCATAATGGAATTTCCCTGAAAATGTCGCTTCTGAGATTTTATTTGTTTACCCATTATCTCCCCATTGGACATTTGAAAATGCTCTAAAGTGGAAAAACCCTTAATGTGGCTTAATGTACTAAAGCAGTCACTAAGAAGAACCAGATTTCATTTGAACAGTACTTGTAATAAAACATTATTTACAGCTGAAAGAATGAAACCGTAAGCCATGGACTATATTTAGGTGTGAAGCATTTCCTTCCCTTAGATGCTCATTAGGAAGAAAACAGCTTAACGTTGCTTAATGGACCAAAGCAGCAACCATGAAACTAAACTTACTTTCAAACCTGGATTGTCATAAACACTGTTTGTGTTATTTAAACAAAGCTTAATGTCACTTTAATCTTACAAATCTGCTATGAAGTTGATGTGCTATGTTTGGAGATGGCATGTGGTTAAAGTTGTGGTTAAAGTTGCAAAACAGCGGAAGTTAGCAAAAGTGCTGAAATGTCTTACACTTTTGACAAAACAGAAATCTTTCTATGCATTACAGCTTTGTCTTTTGGCATTAGATAAAATGTATTATGAGAGCGTTTGAGCGAAAGTTTGGATTTTCTAGGCAATGGTTTTAGTATAATATGGCTTCGTATTTTTTCAGTGGAAAACAGTTCTAAAAATGATTTTAACTGAGATTTTATATTTTATTTTATAGCCACATTAGTTTTCCATCAAGCCTGTTTATGATCAGACATTAAAAAATGTGGTATTTCTGTCTCAGCATATTTAAGCACAGTCAAGCTCATTTTTCTTATAACAAATATTAATGGGTGAAAAGAATCTTAACAACCATGTCTTTATGCTTTGATTTACAGGATATTATTTGGCAGTAAATTTGTCCGTCCCTGGTCATTGAAGTTTCACATCAAGCCATATTTATCATTTTTCTTGTAAAAGGTTTTAATGTCCCATTAATGGCTTTTTTTTAATCTCAGTTACAGACATTGCTTATTCTGATTACCAAGCTTAATAAAGCCCAAACTGAAGGAAAAATTCAATATATTTGACCAGATAATTAGATGAGGAATGAGGTTCAGCTCAAAATGGTCGCATCAAACATTGTGTGATATTGGTCTTGGAAACTTGGCTTTAACTCAAGCTGATTAAGTGAAATATGATATTTAGGCAGAATGGGGAAAAGATAAGCTTGAATTTCAGTTGTTTAGAGTTCTGAATTATTGAGGTATTGTACCACATTACACCACTTCTGTGGTGCTTTTAATGGCAGGCTTAGTTCTTTGGGATTCCTTCCCAAATCAGACCGTAAAAACTGCATGGAGATCATCGTTTGGCATCTGTTATGCAGATATGTACTTTGTATTCAGTTTTCTAACGCTAAACTTCTGTTGCGTATTAACCCATTTGTTCGCTGCCAGCGCTGACACGTGGCATCACCGGTGTCCATGCACGAAACTTGCCACATTCTTCCTCATGTTTCAACTTGTACAATTTTCCTCCCTTAAGTCATAGATTTTTAAATGTCTGTCCAGAAATGGTAAATGTTGAAGTTAGACGGAGGCTTTTAACACAGATAGTGGGAGGGTTGTTGGTATTTTTGGCTCGCAGGTTCAGCCTCAGGTTTATTTTTTTAACTGCATTATCAAAATAAGAACCAGTTGTCATGTACAATGTACAAGTGTTTAGTTTTAGTTTTTTTTTTTCTTCATTAAATTGAGAAACTCTGCTCAGAACCCCTCAAAGGTTTTTCCATGTATGGGAAAGAATGTTTTTTTTAGTCTGCAGTTTCCCCATCCTGAAGGCTTGGAGAGTGGGTGCTCCTCTCTTGGTGAATGAGGTAATCGTCTTTAATCTAACGGCTGAGTTAACAGAATAAAACGCAGCGAGCAACATGTTTTAACCCTTTCTGTCTTGACGCCACTGCTTTCAGACATCTAATACTCAAGATCATTTATATAGGAGATTGAGCCTTCACATGATTTACATATTGTGTTCTGTAATGTCACAAACATGGACCATTTTCTAGTGCTGTTATACTAAATATCATCTGTGTTTTGAATGCAGCTAGGCCAATCAGAATAGAGAATTTTTTTACAAAATCTTGTATAAATTAAAATATATCTGGAGCTGTAAGAGATGTTAATGGAACATGCCCTTGATCTCAAGGCTATTATGCAGAACTATTATGCAGAAAAGCAGCGTTTTTGTCAGTCTGGGTCATGCCCTTGCCCACGGCATGACAGAGGCAAGTTTGGATGTTTAGCCTGTATTTTCAGCTGTCTGCCCTCACTCACTGGGTTAGGCATTGTTTGGGTTGTCATGTGTTGACAGCGTTTCAATGTTTGGCAGTGATTTATTTGTTTTATTTTTCTCCCTCGAACAGTCACTTTTTCTCCAACTCTTAGTGTAAGTGGGGTAAGATGTGCCAGTTTTTAAACGGCAATGTTTTACATTCTGAATAAAAAAAATAAAATAATAACAATATTAAAACGATTTGCTAATGCGCAGTGCCATATGGTTTGTTTTTTATTTTACATTATCTGAATTTTGGTAAACCAGCTAGAAAAAATTAAATATTCAGAATATTTAAATTTGAAGGTGAGTTTAATGTAAGTAAATAATTTATTGCTTCAGACAAATAAATAACTTAGCAGTTCACCAATATGTGTTATACATCACCATTCAAAGGTTTGGGATTTGTAAGATTTATTTAAAAGAAGTTTGCGTATGCTGCAAAGCTGCTTTATTTTTTTACATTTTTTTTACGTTGAAAATTAATTTAATTATAAATTAATTGCACATTTATGGACTTTTTGTGCCTTTTTATTTTGAGAGGACAGTGGAGAGATGACTGGAAAGTATTGGGTGGAGAGAGGGGAACAGGATCGGCAAAAGACCTCGAGGCAGGAATTGAACGCAGTTGCGTATATGCGGACGCACTAACCATGAGGCGCCGAAAAAAGAAAAAAACATCCCTGAACTTTGAGACACCCGCTGACCCATCTTACCCCGCAGTCCCCTTCTAGAAAAACATTTCAAATGTAACTGTTTTCTCTCCCTCATGTGTGAGAAAGCTGAAGTGTGACATTAAATTACTGCACAAGCGACTCTTCAGTCTGAAGTTCATTCTCGCTCTACCGTCTTTCTGCAACTTATCACATGCTATCACCATCTCCATCTGAAGCGGTAGCAGGATTTCTTTTTACCCTGAAGACCTGTTTGGCATTCAAGGCAAAGGGAGACTAATTAAACAAGACTGCCTTTTTATTGTATGAGCGGGCATATCGTATCATGCTGTTTGAATGATCCAGTCTAAAGGAATCTCAGACACCACGTGGGGCATCCACTCGTGTAGCAGTATGTTTGTTTAAAGAAAAGACTCTGAAGAGGAAAATAATTCAGATTCAAGAGCATTTGTTGCGTTCTTAATGTGTTTCATGTTAGTTTTTGTCATGATAATGACTGGAAGGGTTTACCCTGCTAACAGACCAGGGGCCTGTTTCATAAAAGAAATTTACCAAATGAGCCAGGCTTATTTCAGTAAGTCTGACTTATTTTGGCAACTGATAATACGTCAGACTAACTTAAAGGTGCCATAGAATGGAAAACTGCATTTACCTTGGCATAGTTGAGTAATAAGTGTTCTGTAGATAAAAATTATATACCGTGAGCTTCAAACACAATAATTTTCTCCTTTATGTAAATCTTGTGCGTTCAAAAGATCACTGAAAAAGAGTTGAATCACAACATAACACATAACATAATACAGTTTGGATAATTATTGTTTACACCCCCAACATTTGCATAACGTATACCAGCCCATGTTCTAGGCCAGCCGGACCTGCACAGCCGAATCATTGATGCAGTGTTGCCAGATATTGCTATTTAAACTAACAAAACTTATAACAAATATAAATAAAGACAAATTATTTCAAATCTTTTGCAATTAAGCCATGTTGCAGCACCCGGAGAGCAGTTGGGGTTTGGTGCCTTGCTCAAGGGTCTCACCTCAGTGGTTGTATTGAAGGTGGAAGAGAGCGCTGGTTATTCACTCCCCCCACTGTCAATCGATGCTGGACCTGAGACTCGAACCCATGACCTTTGGGTTAAAAGTCCAACTCTATCCGTTAGGCTTTTCCACAACGTCAAAATTTATTGAGATGCACCTGTATATAAATAGAATATATAAAGTCAAAATAAAAAAGTAATGCTATACAAATATGAATATTTGTAATTTTTATTTTACTTTTAAACTAAATTTACTTTGAACTTTTAATTGTGTTTGGAAGAGATCTTAACTACAAAATGACTCAAAATGCCAATGCCTATGAATCTAAATGCGAGAGAGATATGCATTATATTGTTATGGCTTGTTTTGATCTGTCAAACAAGTGATCAGTGAGAATTAAGTCAGGATGTACTGATTACACAGCCAACCCATTGACACACATTATTCCCACAATCCATATTTTGAGCTCAAATGGATCGTTCTTGCTCTCTCACCGGTTCTTCTTTCTCGCCACCCCCACCCCCTTTATTTTTTTTGCTCTCTCAGTTTGTGTGTGGTTTCATCATCTCTACTCTGACAGTTCAGGTCTGCTGTCACATGTTGTTTACAACTCTGTTGCCACTGGTCCGATTTTTCCAATTTTCCAGCAAGAATGCTTTTGTCAAAGCCATCACGCTTATGTTTGGTGACAGCGGCCTGTAGTTCCCAGATGTTTCTGAGAGAAATCTTTGTAAGTCCCCAGCCATTAATGTGATTCATCTGACTGAACAATAAAGCTGAGTGATTCAGTGGCTTATCTGTCTGAAGCTCCCAATTCTGCTTGCACAATCAGTATTCAACAATGAGGATTTTTCCCTTGGTCCAATCAAGACTTTATTTCAGATTTTTACTTGCTCTGCCAACATTTCACTGGCCCCATCACAGAGTTTTTTAACTGTTAAACATTTGTTTTTAATTGTAATATTTATTTACACTACCATTCATTTTGCTTGTCTTCGCTCTGGAAAGCTGCAATACAACAGCTCTTTAATACGCATTTATGTGATTGACATATTTCCCAGTAATTTTTTTTTTGACAAACTTAATAGTAAAAAGGACATACACTACAGGAAAAAGTGCAAACTTGAAAGGTTACGGTGCTCACTGCAGTGTCATGGCAGATTCAGCAGCACTGTGGGAACTTTGGAGTGGCCAATTTGTGGCCTGGCCTGTCTGTCATTACACATCATTGGGTTTCCTCTGAAGAACTGTAATTATGATCAGCTGGCCTCTGAGCTTTCAGTCAGCAGTTGAGGCTTGAGTTGCAAGCTGGTTTCTTGAGTGCTTTTGTACCTAGTCCCTCAGTTTCTATAAATTCTCCCAGGGATGAGTGTGAGCTGTATGTAATTTTCTCTGTGTGTGCACCCACCTCCTTTCATGAATGCAAAAGTCCAACATCAACTCCCTGGCATAGGTATGGGAGAAATCAGTTTGGGAATTTTGGAAGAAGAGCCGCAAATTAATCGAGAGGCTGTGTTACTAGATAAAAATCATTTTATTTTATTTTTTTCAGTTAATTTGACTTTAAAGCACAATTGGACATTTGTACTAGACATGCATTCACTGCCAGAACCCTGGTAAAGAGATTTACACACAGAGCAATCTGCATAAAGAGCAAAGATCTCAGTGTGGTTTGTGAGCCCTGTATAAACACCCTCAATGATTTTTCCACTTGTCATTTTTCCTGATCGATATACCATGAGAACATAAATTCAGTAAGATAGATTCATATATTCACTTTACCCAATAGTGTTGTCATAATACCCGGTACTTCGGTACCAAGTGAGTACTAAAAAATGAACATTTGATGGTACCAGGTTTCTTTAATGCCCACTCAACCCGCTTCTTGACGCATACAGCGCTTTGATTTCAGCGAAGCAGAAAACGCGGACGGAATCTCAAAATCCAGTCATGAAAATGAAACTTAGATTTTAATATGGACAGTCACGGAATTTGTCAAAGTTAGCATAAATTAATCAAATCAAACCTCCATATGGACCATTATCTGTAAATGTTAAGCCGCAAAAGTTGTTTGAAAAGTTGGAGAAGCTGCATGTTCTGCGCGTCTC
This sequence comes from Carassius auratus, assembly GCF_003368295.1. NCBI lineage: Eukaryota > Metazoa > Chordata > Actinopteri > Cypriniformes > Cyprinidae > Carassius > Carassius auratus. The sequence goes on from NC_039280.1 coordinate 10,205,514, forward strand.
TGTGTGAGTGAATGAATGGCAGAGATGTGCGGGTTTGTTTTCTACATAGAAACTGAAGCGCGTGACGCTTGCAGTAATTTCAGCATCTGCCGTCTAAATGAGGACATAAATACATAAACAACATAACCAGAACTGTCCTCAGTTACTTCACAAGCATTTTAGCGTTTTGAGTAAAACGTGTCAAAATAAGTTTATTTATTTTTTACATAAAGGCATTGTGCTATAAATATTAATATTATTTAGTAGAATGTATGTGATACTGCTAATACGGTTGAAAAGATTAATAAAACTTTATTAAAGAAATAAATCACACAATATTTCTTCCATATTTAAATTTTAATCGCAATCTCCTTTAACAAAAAATAAGTTTACATTTCATTAATTAAAAGACTAAACTTGTTTACTGTGTTTCATAATTATATTATTTGTAGAAAAACTTTAAACACAATTGTAAATAAGTATAAAGAATGGCATTGGTTTTATTTCTAGTGATAAAGTAAAAAAAAAAAAAAAGAATTATTTGCATATTTTTGTTTTGCTTTGTTAACGAAATTGGTACCGAGAACCGTGGATTTTCACTGGTATCGGTACCGAATACTGAAATTTTGGTACCGTGACAACACTATAACCCAGTATTATTTGGACCTGGTTGTTTCGTGTGTGTGTGTGTGTGTGTGTTTGTTGTGTTTTGTCTATTTATATATTAATACAATTTATATTATAAATAAAAACCGTTCTGAAATGTATACATGCATGTGTGTATTTATAAATACATAAATATACACAGTACACATACATGTATTATGTAAACAAACTTTTATTTTGAATGTGATTGATTGCAATTAATCATTTCACAGCACTTTTATACACACACACACACACACACACACACACACACATACAAAAAAGTATTTGTGTCTGTGTTTATTTTTCTTTGCTGGTTACCTGATTGTACCAGTTTGGGGCAGTGCGTGTCAGACCTCCAGTTCCTCTCACACCTCAGAGACCTGGACAGTGGACAAACACAGTGGAGGGCTCAAGGCTACACAATTGTCTCATTGAATGTCCTTCGCCCTGCTTGCACTCGAGCGTGACTTCTCACAGTTAGTTCTGCACAGGTTTTGCCCTCGAACCGTCAGCTGTGCCTGTTAGTCAGTCCCAAGCACACTGCATGATTTTTTTTATAAAATTAGGAGAGATTTATTTCATCATAGGGCACAATCTGTCTTTGAATGATTAGTGTGACATCACATAATCAAAATAACTTTTCTAAGGCAAGACACAGCAGGCAAAACCATAGTTTTTTCCCATTCTTTGATAAATTTTGAAATTTGTAAAATTTTACTTGTACAATAAAAACATCCAAAATAAACATTTAAGTGTTTATTTAATTGCACTTTTATTAATATGTCGGTGGATTATGATTATTGTTCATATCTTTCAAAAGCAGTTTTCTTTAAAAAAAAAATTCCCTCATGTACTGAGCCAAAAAACTCCTCTGCAGTCATGCTTCCATATACCAGAGTTTTTTTTTTCATGTATCATTCACCTTATTTGTATTCCTACAACATGGTGATTTTTCTCTTCTTTTTTTTTTCCTCATGGCTGTTTAGAGTTATGAAAACAACTATTTAAAATCCCCACAACATTTGTCTTATATGTCAACAGAATGTAAGAATTGCATGAACCCGGCTTTATCCAAAGTTCAGATTTCTGTTCTGGAAATGTATGCAAATTAGTGTACATTAATTAGATAATTTTCATATTTAAAACGTATATAAATATTTTAGAAAATCCATAAAACAAGACAATTTTGCACTTGTTAATGTAAGTTATTAAAAGGGTAAGTATATGCATGTGGTGTCCTGAAATGAAGAAAAAAAAAAAAAAAACTTTCGAGAATTTATGCGCTACTATCCCTCAGCCATTACAACTCCCAAGATTTTTTATTTATTTCAAGAGTTTGCTTGGATTTATGCAGTACCATTTCAATTTCGTGAGTCAGTGAGGATGTCAGAATGTGACACAATTGAGGTTAAAAAAAAAGAAAACAAAAAAAGGCATCGCTGTCAATCGAGACCAAAGTCTGATGTATGATATAGTCTGATAAAATAGATTTTTGATGTAGCACAGTTTGCCTTAAAGTTTACCCAAGATCTCACTGGGGTATATCGTACAATCTGACAAGGAACAAATATAAAGGATGGGAAAAATATCGCCCGGCATATTTCTCCGCTCCCACCTCCACAATTCAGAACAGAGCATGAGAGGATGAGAAAACTGGATCCAGAACATTTGTATTCTCAGTTGGTGCAGTTTTGGTTCTTGTCAGCACTACAGTGGCACCTTCCAGCCGCAGCTGCAGAAGAACAGCGGCTCTCGTTTCACTGCTGAAGGTCTCTTTGTGGACAAAGCACTTTCCGTTTTACAGGCACAATATAAAACATGCTATTACGGGATTCATCATAGCTGTTGTTTGACATGGCCTGCTATTTTGCTCACAAAATAGAGTTCTGTTTGTGAAAAACGACCCACCTGCTCTGTACAGCAAGGCTAAGTGTTGGAAAAGAATCTAATCTGATCCTGAGAGGGTTTTTTTAAGGCCCTTTTCTCATAAAAAATCTCCTCATGTTCAACTGAATTTCTTTCATATATAAAAAAATTGTTATAGTTCATTACAAGTACCTGGAACTTACAACAGCACTGTGTCAATATTTATATCGTCATTTTTAATTTATGATTAAGCAATGCCTGGCCTGTTTTTTCTCATGCTAACCAGAACCTGTTTAGAGTCTCAAAATGTAGACTTTTCTGAAAAGCTAAATAAATAATTTATTTTTCTTTATTTGTTCGTTTTTTAATCTGTTTATTAAATATTGTATTGCAGATGAACTTCCTTGATGTTATTGAGTCAGACTTTCCAGTGTTTTCAGTGAATTCCCCAGACACGCTTTTATGTGGTCTTCATTTATGCCTTGTGTAACCGTGTGCTGATGTTTTGGTTGTTTAATCATATCCAGAGCCGAACCATATTCCAGAAGGTGAAATTGGTGCTTTCATTTTAAATTAAGCCATTTGGTTTAGAAATGGCAGTAAATTACTGCTTTATTTTTTTTATTTTACTTAAGCCTTCTGCTATAGTATGTTAAAACACTGAGATCACTGGCTTTAAATCAAGTGTTATCTGATTCTAGGACTGGAGAAAAGCCTGTAAATGTACTCACCGAGTACTCTGGCAGCTTGTGTTTGCTTAAAACTCCCAACATGTCCTTCAACGTCTTGTCATTCCAACCAAAAGGAGAATAGCTCAGCGAGTTGAAACTTAAAATAGACCTTTTTCCGTTAAGACAAGTGGAAAGCGTCCTGTCATTGTATCCTTGTAAACTATGGATCTGTTCACACAGGACACGTTCCTTCATCTGTCTGCTCCGGTTTTTCCAATTAGCATCCAGAACCAGAAAGATTCATTTTCTAATTTAAACTTGAAGCTTGTAGTATATTCTTCTAAATGGTTCAGTAGACAGGCTGTGTGTCCCTTTCTCTCTGGCTCCCCTGGTCTCGTATTTCTCAGCGGACAGTTAAAGATGAGTGGGTGGGCTTGAGTGACAGTGAGGTTGGCCATTAATGCTCCTGCCAAATTTCAGCCGGCTCCGGCACCTTGCTCAGACTTTTTATTGGGAAGTTGGAAACAGTGGGTATTCTGGTGGAATAACACTGTGTAGATGCTTTCGTGGAGCATGTCTTTAGTCCAGGCCTTGGTAACCATGGTGACAGCCTCCTCTGCTTGCAGAAGACCCCCAGGAGTCATGGCTGTTCGATTCACCATTAAAAGTGCCGCCTGAAACGTAAATGCTGTAATAAATATCTGATTGGATTTCATTACATTTACGCAGACTGGACGTGGCTTTCACTAATCTCTAGTGTTTTGCTCAGTTTGGGGCGTTTAGAGAAACACAAAGGTAATAACATTTGCAATTGTTAGGGCTGATCACAACGGTTTGATTGAATTGTGATTTAATTTGCAATAACTGCAAGTTAAATGCATGCTTTAAATCACCATATTGATGTTCTAATAAGTGATTTTAAGCAAATTACATTACTGTGGGCACTCACATTCAAAAATGAGTATTGAGAACTAACCTTTTTATAGCAACTAACTATCTTTGGCCATTGCTTGTCAGCACTTGTGAAAATGTGTTTAAAGGTGTTAAAGTGAAAAAGATCAAAAATACATTACTTGTTTAACAGCAATGAGCATCATCTTCAATATTGTATTGCAGTAATATTCAGACTGGATTCCAAAAACATCAGGGTATATGGAAAGTGGGCCCAAAAGAGAAGTATTTGTAAATAAATTAATTATATTATTCATGTAATTTTATCCCTGTGCAATGTTTTCACAAAACCTTAAAGGAAACAAATGTTATGGTATGATCCCAAATTCAAATAATGACTTATAAAACACTAATGACGTATAAAAAAAATAAATGACTTTTTAAGGTACAATTCCATTGAAAGTTTAATTATCAGCCCTAGTTATTGTTTAGAGCAAAAATAAACATTTCTAATAATTCGAGTAAAGAGAAATTTAGGAAATGAAGCTTTGGCTAAACCAGGGGTCTGTTATTCGTTCCTGGATTACTCCGTAAGCAGGATTTTATTGTTGATGATTCGATCCAGGATTGTAAGGTTCTTCGAAGTTCATCCTGGAGTTGCTGGCATAGCGACATGTCTGTTTGCTTTGCTGAAGAACAGGCTTATTTCATGTAAACAGTAATACACTGTATCATTTGAAGTCAAGGGGCTTGTACCATAATGGTAAATTAACAAATTCAGAGTTACAAGATTAGTTACGAGTTGACAAAACCAAACCACTCCAATCTGGTTTTGTTGGTACCATGATGCTGATCATCAACTTTTATTTGTCAACTCAGGCTTTGATCCTGAGTTTGTGGAGCACATACAATTGAATGTGACATCACTGGCAAACAGCCAATCACAAGCCTTGGTTAAAGGTTTTGCTAAAGGTTAAGAGATCGAAGAATATTGTAAGGCCACATAGTCAGACAATATTTTTAAGTACTAGTCACTTTTTATTTGGAGCAAGTGAAACTGGGGGAGTGACTTTTTGTGTCAGACATGTCACTTTGCTCACATCTGATTGGTCCAATTTCAGTTTGAGATCTCTAACTCCGAACATAAGCTGCCCCAGAGCAGGTTAGCCATGGAGGGTAAGGGACTATGGCAATGAGGATTGGTGCAAACTAAACAGAATTTTACATGACTAGCCATCTAATCCGGCTTCATGGTACAGGCCCCAGATGATAGTCTGTCTCAGCAACTGCTATTTTCTAACAAAAAATAATTAAAATGTTGCATAATGTGTAATAATATGAGCAATTTTACTCATTGAGAGATTTGTTCATGAAGGAATAATCATCAGAATTATATTGCAGTTTAATATAGTTTGTCTGAACTGTGCATTAATTTGAATGGCAAGCTTTGCTTCATCGAGATGCAGAGTCACTTCTCAAATCTAAAAAATGATTTCATGATGCACGATTAATTTAAACAGTCTTTTAGGTGGATCTTAAGGATTAAGGAACTGTTAATCAATGCAGTCACATAACAAATCCACATGAAATCAATTGCCAATTATAATACTCTTGTCACTGAAAAATGCTAAGCCTGTATACAAATACTAGAAATGGTAAAAAACTATTGGAAATAATTTAACAGTTAAATTTGTCATTCGCTCGCTTTGCTGTTTCCTTGATCTTAATTGTGATGTTATTATATTGCAGTCTTGCCACCAGCCAATTGCAACATCGCTGATCATGGTTTTGAATATCAACATATCTACCCTTTCAAGTGAACTTGTCAACACTGTATAATCTCAGACAACTTAATCCAGATATTTAATCAAATCTGCAAATTCTTTTGAAGAAGCGAATTAGTCAGAGATCAATTATTATGATTAAAAGATCTGGCATCTATCAGATCATCTCAGATGTATTAAGCAGGTTATGAAGAACGGACCCCCGGATTAAACTTCCATCAGAAGATGTAGCTGTAGCAAAAGTAGCAAATACTTCTCGTTCCTGTTTCATAACGTATGTTATTTGTGTTTCTTTTTACATGTTTACTTTTGTCTTTAATTGATCAATAATTATTTAATTGCTAGAAGATATGTTATTTTCTGATGAATGCATCAAAGGGTAATTCCCAGCGAATGAAAGATCTCTGTAAATGGGTTTGACAGATTTGATATGAGAAGTGATTCTATGGGAGTTAGTATGTTATTTCTAAAAAGAAATGATATACAAGTTTTATCATGGCTTTCTGAAACTATATGTCCTTGTTTCCAACAGTCTGTGGTACTTTTTCCCTGTAAATCTTGAACTTTTTGTTCAGTTTTCAGTGTTTGCCTGTAGCAATAGTTCAGCTATTGGTTGCAGTCCATTATGGCAAAATGTGACTGTGTCTGACTGCAGGGTTTTGTGGAGGATATAGCCAGCAATTACTTTTTAATGATTCTGAACTGCTTCAGTAGTGACTATAATAACAGTTTGGCCATAACACCATTAGTGCATCACCTTCACCCACAGCCAGTTAAAGGTAAAGGCCTTGTGTATCTTGTATATCATATTCTTCAACATCCAAAATCTTCTTTTAGTTTCTCTTCCTCCTTTCATTAATGCGCTTGTTGAAAATGATTGTCTATAAAACTGACTTATATATCATTGTTGCTTTTATTTAGTTTCTCTGTTCTTGAGGTTTATATTTCCATGAGAGATAGATCATCATGTTTTTGTGTAAGTGCTAGCAAAGAAAATGCGTTTCCATGCATGCATCTGTTCTGTGTTGGCTAAATGCATGAAAGCACTTTGTGGAACGTGCTCATTCTTACAGCCTTATAATAGAGAAGCGCTGCTGTCAATGGCTTTCCACCGAGCTCTGCCCAGTGCTGATGCATCAGAAACAAATTCAGGCTGACAGTCACTGGCAGCTCGGTTGTAGCCTGTTTCTGTAATTCAAGTGTAGCAAAACAGAAGTGATACTTTCTCTAAGAGGAAAGATCATGTTGGCATACATTTGAGTTAATTTCCTTTTGCTTATTTGTTGGTTTTGGAGTAAGAATAGATTGTGATGGTCAATTAGTCCTCCAACAACCATCTTGTAGTTTATGGAAGGTTTTTTTATTTTTTATAGTAGTAACATTTTGATTAGCATATGTGTTATCTTTTATCTCCTAGATTTCTAGTCAGTCTAACAGTGTAACTTTATTTTTAATGTGTTTATTAATAAAAAAATGTAGCTGCATGTTTGCTTTGATTGCACAGATGCCCTTTAGAGGAAACCTAAACCAACACTATAAACAAGCAGGATGTTGCCATTCAGCAGTTTCTTTTCATGCAAAGCAATTTACAGTAGACCCCTTGCTGAGACGCCAAGGAACCTGAAGTAAATAGCTTTGTTCAGTGGCACAACTGTGAGTTGTATCACAATAAGAACTCTGCTCTGAACAGAAACGATGATCCAGAGCCAGTCCATACAACTGTAGCTAATATGAAATGTATTTAATCATTTATTGCGAAAACTTAATTGGGGTCTTGTGTTCTTGGAGGCTGTGTGTGTGGAAAAATTAGCGTTCATTCAGCCACACTAACCTGACAGGTCTTGGTCAAATCGACTCCCAGGTTCTGAGCTGCTCTCCTGCAGTGGGATGATGGGAAGGAGGCTGTGGCCATGGGCTGTCAGCGCACGCAGGGTGCCGTGCTTGATCCCTTGGCAGGTAATTGCAGTAATTCTGTGATGCTGGGCTTGATTAGCGAGCTGTCTGTGGGTGGGAGAACAGAGATTTTGGCTCTTCAAAGCCTCTGTGCTCTGGCCAGCTGCTTTTCATTAGTTATACCAGCCCTGGGCAGCATGCTAATGGTTTTTCCTCATTCCGTCAATGTTACCAAGCAGCGAGAATGCAAGGTCACTTACCTCAGCTTAACATGGGAGCTGTAGCTCACTAGTCCGGTTAATAGGGATGGCGTCTCGATGGTTGACTAGTCATCCAACAACCAACTAGTAGATTAGTGAGATGGTTTATTTTTTTGAAGCGAGAAATGGATCTGATCGGTGTGAAGTGAACCTGAAACTGCTCCAATTATTCAGGGCTTGCTCAAGACCACAGTGGCATCTAGAGACATGAAGGTCAGTAACACTTAAGAGTGTCTGTGATAAAGAAAAATCGAGTTTAAAAGTTAGAAATATTGGTTTTAAATAGTTTTGAAAAACTTTCATTCCTTTTTCAATAAAGCTTTCAAATTAACTTTAAAAGGTCATAAGGCAATACTTTTTTTCCTTGCACCTTGATTACTTTTGAGTGTACACACATTAATCATTTTCAGAATGTTTTAAAAGCTTATTTTTCAAGTGAAAAGTTAGATTTTATTTTTTTACAATTTAATATAATGAATTAGTATAAAGATTTTGTATATATTAATATATTGATTTATTTTTTTTTTTTCAGAAGACATTTTCCAGTCTGAACTAACCTTGTCCTCTTAAAAAGATTAAATCTGATATTTTATAAGAGATTTATTGGCATCTCTCTATGATCTCTTTTCCTGTTTTTGTTTTTGCTTTTGCTGCATGGTGTTGATATGCAACACATGTTTTAGATTTTGGGGGACATTTTTTAAATATTAGTAAGCAGTCATGCTGTTTGCTAAAGTATGTTTTTTTTCCCCCTAATAAATAATAATAAACAATTATGATATACACTGATCAACAATCTCTTTTTGTAAATTATTTTATTTCCTATGAAATTATACTTTTTCTTTTATGTCATGCCCCCCCCCCCCCCCAAAAAAAGCACAACATACTAATACTACAAATACATTATTTTTTTTTATATATACAATGATGAAATTTGTGTAGTAAATTTTTTTTTTTTTTTTTTTTTTAGTAAATAGTCATTGCGTCATTGATGTAAATGTAAAAATGTCCCTACTTTTAATAACTATAAATCAGATTTTTCTTTCTCCTCTAGCAAACTGTTGTTGACTGAAGCTTTCAGCACATGCTTGACTGTTTCAGTTGCCTTTGTTCCAACTATATCTCAGCTTATAATGTGCATATTTCAGCGTGTAAGGAGGAATTGAACTGTCTTCTTAGGGCGCTTTCTTTTATTGTATTTGGTTTCGCCACACCTATAGTCTAATGTTGTAAATCAAGCACAATGTAATCATTAGAGCTCCCAGCCAAAATTTCAGCCAGCGTGCAAAGAGTGGGGTTGGCTTCAGCAAACACGAATGTGTGACTCATGCCAACGATGCAAATTTTGGGAGCTAGAGTTACAAATTCAGATCTAAACATCTAGCATGCAGATGGTAATGCTTTATTACCTGAAAAAGAGAGAAAAGTCTGTTTTTAATCTGTCAACCTCCGTCATACGCCCCATCACTGTCTGTCTTGGCATGATACTAAACTCTTTCACTGAGACTTACTCATTAATAGACATCTGCTGAACTATTATTATCTTGTGTAGTATAATATCTAGAATGCTTAGTTCTCAGATGGTTTCAAGAGAGAAAAAAATTGCTTTTTATTTGCTATTAAAACGTTTCATAATTAGCAGAGTAAAGTAGGTGTACAAACACAGGACCAGCGCTCTCTCCATTATGCTTAATGCATTTATAACAGTACAACATAAGCACAATAGAAATCCTTGTGTTTACAATAGACACGTGCCGGTATTCGGTAATGTGTGATGTCACGATAATGAACATGCACAGTTTTGTAATCATGGGCACTTTCAAATAGTTATTTCGAATCTTTTATCCATTATAAGAATTTTTCCTGTCAACTGGTCACAATGCTCAACAACGCTATATAAGACGGGGGTGCACTCTGAATTATACAAGCACGGATGAGAAACACATGGTGGAGTGAGCGCATGAGACGATCTGGATGAAACGGCATTCACTCTCTGACAGCAGATGGCGCTGAACATCAGAAATGCAGCCATTACCCCAGAATCCCCATAAATAAGCAGCAGCTGCCTACTTTTTGAAACCTATTTAAATGATTTAGATTACAGAGCCAAATAATTAAATATTTAGGCTTAATAAGCTATTTTTCTTTAAACCTCTTAACATTTTAATCTGGACTGCAACATGGTTCTCAGTCTTTTTTTTTTTTTACTGGGCCACACTATGGTCCAAAGCAAGTCTTAACAGGCCTTGCATATCATTTACATCTTACGTCACCAATACAAACCAACCAGATTTATAATATAGCCTAAATATTATGAAAAACTAAATTATTTTACGTAAAAACATTATAGATGATATTTATTACATTTTGAAATGTATTGTCAAACTGAAAGTAATTTATTTTTTTTGTTCAGCATGGTGGACCGTATTTGAGTTTGTGACGGGCTGAGGGGTTGATAGCCACTGCCCTAGATATTGTTTCAAAGTGTTTTGGTTTATTTTTATTGTTTAGTCACTCTTGACATTAGGGATTAATTAGTTAACATCAGTTTATTCATTGATTAACACAAAATACCAATAAAAAATTATTCTAAACATTCATTAATCTTATATAATTCCAATATTTAATAACACATTAAAATAAAAAGTGGCAATGGTATTTTTTTTTTAATGAGCTAACATGAACCAAGTTTTTTTTTTTTTTTAAACCAAGATTAATAACTTGTTCATCGTTAATGTTTATGCAATATTATTGTAAAGTGCTACCTAATAGTCTTTATAATTCTTTTGCACTTTAATCTGTGTAAAAATTGTAATTTTTTTGTGTATTGCTTTGTGTATAAATGTTTAGTTATTTTTGTTATTAAACCTGTTACACTGTATTATAACAATACTTTTTTTTTTTTTTTGCAACTAAATTTCAATATCATGATAATACCATATATTGTGATAAAATTATTAGTAATTAATTGCAACATGAAGATTTGATACTTGCATATGCCTAATATAAAATAAGAGCTCCATGCATCATGAAGGAAACTGCTGATTGAAGCATGAGTCATGCTGAACAGGAACAGCTTCTGGTCTTACTTAGTAAGGTCCACCTAAAGATAAAAACAAAAAACATTTGGTTAGAAATTGATGAGTAAAGTACTTGGTGAGTCATTGACGTGTGATGTCAAGGTACAGTAACACACCTTAGGTACCAGATTTGTTGGAGCCAGAGTGCTTGTATGGTCTGACATTCAGTACCATACTTTGTCATTGGCTCAAAGACTTTATTACATTAAATGAAATGAAATCTAAAATAGTGTGGCGATGGGATGGTACACTACTGAGTTGATGATTCACCGTAGGATTCTTTAATGGAGTATATTGAATACAGGACTTAAATTTGTGATGCTGTATGTGAAAGTAGTTCTTTCCCTTTTAAAATACATTGAGCAGTCAGTGCTGGACTTTTTCCCCCATGATATTTTGGTTAACTATGATTTTTAATTTTGCATCCGGAATACATATGAAGAAGATAATTGAGAAATGTTTGTATAACATAGGATCGTGCTTCTGGTGCTGCATTTTTGCATACATCCTGTTCATTTGGGTTAATTTTACAGTCTGATGATTTTAAAATGCCACAAAGATTAAGAATTTAAGCGTGTGTGTGTGTGTGTGTGTGTGTGTGTGTGTGTGTGTGTGTCCCAGCCTTCTTCAGAACTTTGGAGATTGTGTGGCAGGATATATAATTTAATTCAGCTGTCAATGCTTTGAAGGTTTCCCATCACTGATCAAATTGAATCTTTAATTAAGCTCTCTTTCACCTTCTTGGAGTGCGAGGCCAGACCGTGACTCATTTCGTTCCCAGTTCACAGCATGACTGCTGGTTTCTGGGTGTGACTGGGTTGAATAATTGTCTCAGCAGGTGAGGCTGAACCTGCCTGGAGTTTTTCCGTCTATGGGGAGTTGTCGTGTCAGGTGGTAACTGGCAGTCTAACACAAGTCATACACACTCCGACACATGATGCAATGGCACAGCTGGACAGAAAACACAGAGCAAACCCTTTTGCCTCAAAAACAACAGTTTAGGACCAGAGCTGTTGGAAGGATCAAGCAGTAAAATGTGTTTGGATTTCTAAGTACTAGCATTACTAATATTTACATCCATTTGTCCATTACAGAGCCTACTTTGTAAGGAGAAAGCAGTTTTAATTTAAAAAATGCCCCTTTGTTAATTTTTAAAGCCACCAATGTACACTTATTTAAAGGATTAGTTCACCCAAAAATGAACATTTTCAAGCTATATACTAGAATGTAGCATTAAATCGTTCCTCACCTGTGCTCTCCACTCAGTAGTCAGTGGTTGGGGTAAATGCACTGATTACTTTGCTCAATATATTACATTTTGATGTAAATGAAAAATGCCTGTTAATTGCTTCACTCTTTCTGTCTTGGCAGCGCATGGTATTAACAAGATTATTTTAGGAAGTGTCAAGTGATATATGTGGTCGAAGCAGTTTTTACCGCATTGAAATGTATCCCTCACATATGGGTTTGTCAAAATGTATGACGTTGTGCATTGAGCTGTGATGAAAAATGTTTTTGATTTGTTTTGACACCCAACCATGGATTGCGAGTGTGTGCTCTGATCCTGTTGTACCACAGCACTGTGGAAACTCATTTGTTCCACCCTGTAGCACACAGTAATGAAGGGATGAAATGGTCCTTTTATTTTGTGCTGAGGTGAATTGCATCTTCTACGCATTCCTGGCAGCTGATGATGACAGCAGTCGCTTGCGTAAAAAATGTTGCCATACTCCCCTCATTTCTGCCTAAAGTTATTTTAATAAGGTTTTAATAATTGATGATGCTCCCTGTACTTAAATTTAATTTATAGCAGTGACCTTGTCATAGCAGTTTGGTGTTTAAATATGGCAAACGGTGAATTGACCAAAGAAGTGTTAAGAAACATCTGCTTTCTGCAGTTTCGCAACTCTTAAGTGGCACTTTTCATGAATAGGGTTTCTCACATTTCAAGGATACATACTTTAGAAAATGTTGTTTTAAAATATTTAGAGGCGTTCTACTAGTTATTTTTCCCGTAAGCTAAATCTCAATTTTAAAAATGGAGAATTTGACAATTGGAAATGTAATCGGTCAACCAGCTTATTATAGTTTTTGGTTATTGAGACGCTTATTTTTTTTGCATTCAGGTAAATGGTCAATCAAATATTCTTTATTATCTTGGTAACACTGAATGGTTTAAATTGAGTGTATAAACTACAACAGGGGGGTTTGTTTAGCATATATTATAGCTGACATTTCAGAAATCACAGGATCTATGCCTTGGATATTTAGCCAGAAAAATCTAAGTTGTAGCAGGACATTAAAACCTGAACCTCTCATAACGTGAAATGATGAATGGAGAGAGATTGCAAATTTCAAGTGCTCTGAGCACTAAACTTGGTTATCTGGCATGTCATTGCCAGTAGCTTGAATGGGTCTTGAGCTGTAGAAGAAGACCAGCTGCTGAGGGGAAGCTCCCTGAAGCTTGGCAGGACGTTCCTCTGTTCTCCGTGTTCTCTCACACCTGCTCCCTCGCCCTGCTGACCCAAGAGCCAGAATTCCCTAAAATTAATCACAATCTGGGTCAGTGAAAACTCGGGCTTTGCTTAAAAAATCTGCAAAGGCACCACAATGATTGGAGTTGTTATAGCGCTGGGCATTCTAACATTACTTGTCTTATATTAAAATCATTGATCCATGCCAGTGGCTCTAACAGATTTGACGTAGTTGATCTCCTTTTGCTGAAGTGTTGATTTGAGGCACTAACACTTAATATTATGTTGTGTATAAAATAGTCATAAGGGATTATATTTATTAATTTTTTATAGTGGAACATTTGTGTCTTAATCATGTTTTCCTGGGATGGTGGACCAGACGCTGGTCCAATTGGGCTTTGGAAGTGGCTCTGCAACCCCAATCTGCCCTGCCTGTCCAGACTGCACATTTATTTACTGCTGACCTTGGCAGAGGGTTGGTGTGAATTATTACTAGCTCTGTGTTTTGTTTTGTGGTTGTTTGTTACTCATGGGCTTGGCCTTTGCACGATTGACAGAATACCCGTATTTTCCGACATTTGTTATCAAGGGAGCTGAAATGAAATGTCTGTTTTGTTGATGCCAAAGCCTTCTGTAGATTGGGTAATCTTCACCAGCTTTCTGTTGGCTCGTGGCCATGGTATGCCCTGGTTTAGTGGGAATAATGTCTGCTCAGGCTTTCTTGCATTCACGGTCTGTTTGGTTTTCACAATACCAAACTTTCAGTAGTTGGTACCAGTGGAATTTCATGTTTCTTTGTACCAATTTAGGAGCTGTATGAATATAAGATTATTAAATAATACTAGGGTCATTCTGTGTCAAATCAACCAAATGTAGAAAAAAAATAATAATAATCAGACATTCATCTTTAAAAGAAAAGAAGTATCATATTTTTGCAAATTGACCCACATTTAGATTTTGACCACTGAATATTTAACATTTTACTCCTGGAGCCATATTAAAATTCCAATATCTCTGGAACTGAAGCATATATGGCCTAAAAATTGAAGATCTCAAAAGCAAAGTTTAAGACCCAATATCTAAAAGGACATTAATACTTCTTGAGTTACAGACATGCAAACTTTGGAGAAAAAAACTTGCTGTTTCCCCATTTTTGAATGGTAACCATTGGCACATAGTGCAACAAAGATGACTGAAGTCAATATACTGTATTTTAATAACAGACTGACCATTTTCCAATGTAAAAATAACATTACGGTGCTGCCATCTCTCTAAAGTCATTTGGCTCTGAATCTCAGGTGAAAATGGCCATTTTTATCACTTGATAAATATTCATCCACCGCATTTAATATGTCGGTTTTCATCACTATACATGTATGTCTGTCTTCAGAAAATATATTAGCAAAATCAGAAATTTGAACTGGGGACCTCTAGTTGATTTGACACAGAATGTTTCTATTTGACAATAGAAAACCAGCCAGTCTTGTAAACTAGTTTCTTTAGATTGTAAACACAAGTTAAACCCTGCCTTCATTGTTTATTAGCATGTAACCAAAGGAGTTTGAACAAACATGTTCATGGTTAAAATTCTTTATAAATGACCGTTTGTAACCTCATTTCTTCATTTTTCCATGTTCAAACTCTTTTGGTTACATGCTGCTAACAATAAAATGTGGTGAAGTTAGAGAATGATAATAACTTCGCATCTACAGATTACAGACTAGTCTAAAAGGCTTGCAGGCTCTGGGAAAAGTCATCAGAAAGCACTCAGAATGGACGTTAAGGAACAGCTTGCACAAAACAGGGCCTCAGGTTTTCTGCTTGTCATAAAGATTACCATAATAGGCAAAAGAGTTGTTTTCATTGTCAGCATTTGGCCACTTAATTGTTGTGGTTTGTGTTTGGTCCTAATAATAATGTGAAAACATTTGGTATAATTATGTATTGCTTTTTAATGTTTATTCTTGACTTCTATTTTCTCGTGAATATACATTAAACTTAATGAGTAATGTGATTATATTTACCAATTGCTTTAATTTAATTTCATTGTTAAACCAATCATTGTTTCCAACTTTATCATCTGTAATTGTGATTGTAGCAGTTTTTTATTTAATTTAGTTTAATTTAATTTAATCTTAGTTGATTAGCTGCTGCTTGATTTCCCCTTAAAAGCAAACGAGTGGATATAATCAAAACTCACCAGGAGAGAAAAAGAGATGCAACACAGCACAAGCTCCTGGTCATAAGTTCTACGGTTACTACAGCAACTAGACTGAATAGAATAAATTAGATTTGAAGTAATCTCTTGAGTTTTTTAGGTTTGGACTAATTTGGCAGAAAAGATCTTCTGTCCTCTTGGAGTCAAATGTATGAATGTTTTACTATAGTACCAAAGACACCACTGACTTGCTACAACAGCTCTGACCGTTAGCTCATAACCAGTTTCTCTTGAATTTGTTATTTAGTTGGCATTTTAACTTTTTAGCTCATGATCTGTTCCTCTCTTTGGCAGGATGATTGGAGTGGCATTAATTCAAACAGAATTCAATCACACAGCAATGCAGATGACAAAGCCCACAGCCTAGAGACCCTTCCTCCAGGTAAGAGCCAACCTGACAACCCATGTGCATAATCAGCTCATGTCAGGATTAACCAACTCTCATAATTCAAGCTTCCTTTTCCATCCCAGATGAATAATGGAGTTTTTTCTCAGGGAAACGCTCAAAGATGGACTTTTAATGAACAGCTTGCGCAAAACAGGGCATCAGGTTTTTCTTCTCCCAGAACTTAACCTGAGGTTTACTGCAGAAGTAGGTGTAGAAAAATGCATGAGTGATTTGTGAGGGACTTTATAACTGGCCCTAAGGCAAGAACTCAGTCTTCACACTTTATTCCCTTTTGGTAATGTTCTCCTTTGTGATCCAACCAAACTGGGCTGCCTGATACATTAAGCCTTCGATATTAACACGCTTTTTATAGACTTGCTGCATTTAAAAGCTGTATTGTAGTAAGGTTGCAAATGCATTATTTATTTAGCTCATTAGTTTCTATGCAGTCACTCCGGAGCTGTGGTCCATTGAGAGCTGTTCTATTAAATTTGTCATAAACACCAGATTAGATTCATGTGTCGTTGCATGCTTTACAATGTTTGCTATCTGTCGTTGTTCTCCCAGGCACTGTTTCGGGGAATCATCAGTAGTTTGTTGTTTCCATGTGTTACTCTTGTAATTTAGGTCACCCAAAAGATTTCCGCGAAGCAGAGCACTCACCCAGGAGTACCTGATTTCATCTGTAATAATTAAGAGAACAGATTTAAAGTGATAGTGTGCCTAAAATTGCCATCTGCTCACCTCATGTTGTTCCGGATTTATATATATTTTTTTGTCCCCCTGTTCCTTTCGAGGAACATGGAAATAAAAAAAAACTTGAAAACAAATAACCATACAATTAGCATTTTCATTCTCGGGTCATTTCCAAGCAATAACCTGTAGTTGAGAGAGCGAGTGAGTTATCGGAGCTGAATCACTTAGGAAGTGAGTTGAATAATTGGTTCAGTTTATGATTCAGAGGCACAACTTCTTTTGAGTCACAGCGCGCGCGCACACACACACACACACACTCACGCTTGCGTTTGTTTCTGTGAAAAGTGGGGACATCCTACAGGCGTGATTGTTTTTATACTGTACAAATTGTATATTCTATCGCCCTTCACCAACCCTACACCTAACCTTAACCCTCACAGGAAACTTTGTGCATTTTTACTTTCTCAAAAAAAAAAACTAATTCTGTATGATTTAAAAGCATTTTGAAAAATGAGGACATGGGTTATGTCCTCATAAGTCACCCTCTCCTTGAGAGGGGGCGAGAGACAGAGAGAGAGAGAGAGAGCGAGCCAAGGCCGCATGCTCACCATCTTTAAACAACACGAGCGCAGTCTTGCTCTTTCTCCCTCGTGCATATTAATCAATTGACACGATGGTGTTGATATTTAAATCATTTAAAATGAGAATGTAAGTGTGCTCGCCTCATTTTTGTTTGTAAGAAAAAAATTGATTCGATTTCATATCGCAATATATATTGCAGAAAAATTAAATATCGCAATGTCATTTTTTCCCAATATCGTGCAGCCCTAACACACACACACACACACACACACACACACACACACACACACACACACATATATATATATATATATATATATATATATATATATATATATATATATATATAACAGTGAAAATTTTTAAGTTTAAGATAAATTAAGAACTTTCAAATATTTACAGTAGTTAATATGATACAGATATGACAGAAAAGAATTTTAAACATTTTTTTCCATCCAAAGTTCTTTTGGATTCAAATCATGATGTAACACATTTATTTAGAATAATTGTTTGGTATTAAATTAAATCAAGAAGGTCTATTATAAAAAAGACTTCTGGAAATGTTTGTAATATTAAATGTATATTAAATTTTGCAACCAAGCCTAAAGTGTGTGCTCACTGTGGGTAGGATTGAGGAATAGATCATGTAGTGTTTGTGTGTTGCAGAGCACTTTGTCTAGATTCTTACAGTATCAAGTGAAGTGTGGAGGTCGCAGCTGAGACGCTCTGTTCTTCTTTGAGCAGCTAATTAGTCTGATGACAGCCCTACAGTCCTCTGCCGTGGGACGAGCTATCGACCTCGCACAAGGAGAGTTTGTGTTTTCTGTGTGTTCTCGTTGAGCTTTCAGCTGTGTTGTACTTTTGCATTGGAGATGCCAGACTTTGATTCTTTACTCTAACTTTCTGTGGGCAATCTGGGCATCTTTTTTTACCTTAAATTTGCAGGCCTGAGCTATAGAGATGACCTTTTTCTAATCGTTCCATCCCAGCCATCGCAGAAGGTGAACTTTTAAATTGTGTGACAGGGCTGTTATAAATGTGGCTGTCACCCTTTGGTGGATCAGTGCATTTGGTGCATTGCAGTTCAGGATAATTAACCTGAGCTTTCATTAGCATAACGTTGATCTATTGACTGTCTATGCATTTTGATTTACCTGAATCTTGCTTTTTACATTTAAATCACCTGATTCTAGGGTGCAGCGTTATAGTAAAATGCCAGTATTTTTTGCTGATGAAAGTTAAACTTTTGAATTCTCCCAAATGGCTTAAACACAGAGACTCTTCATCTGCTTGAATGAATCTTTTATGCTGTCTTTGCATGTTTAACAAGATTAGATGGCAGAATTGAGCGCATGTCCCCTTTAATACCTTTCAGCGACATTTATGGGTTTCATAATGTTGACAAATGATCCCCGGTTATTGCACTTCAGAGTATTTGATTTCACCTTAAGGATTCTGGTTTGGATCCATTGGGACGCGTACGTTAAAAAGACAAGGGTATACACTACAAAACAAAATGTGCTCTTATTAAAGTTCACACTGTAACCGTTTTTTTTTTATATATATATATTTGTGCAGATTGTGCACTACACTTTTGGTGTAGTGTATAATGAAATGGTAAAGACTTATAAATCATATCTAAGAGTTTGGCTTTTCCTTTCGGTTCTGCTCCTAATTTGAAATGTTGTCCCTTGTTCATTAACAATTCCCGTGGCAGTGGTCTTGGCCTTTAAATCAATGTTAGCGCTCTGTTGGATAGCTGGCATCAGTGGCATGCATTTCTCACTCAGGTCGGCCAAATTATAATGCAGAAGACGTTTGCCAGAACCCTGCTAAATTAATTGCTTCTAGTCTTTTGTAATGATGGATAACATAATCGAATTCTGCCACGTTTCTGAGGTCTAAATATCATCGTAGCCATCTCTGCCGTTTAACTCAATGACAACGTTGACTACTGCCATGTTACCGTGGGATGTGACTAACATCAAAATAGAAAAACAACACTTTTTGTTGAAGAAAATCTAAGCTTTTGGTTGGGAAATCATTTTAGGCAGGCTGTTATGGACTGGCTCCATTTGGCAAATATCCTCATATATTATCATTAGGCAAATGTCTTCTTTGACAGATTCACCTGAGTTGGTATCAACTAAAGATGTCAAGCTAGCTCCTTTCACGGTCTTTTGGGTGACTCTGATTTATAATGTAATAATGGGTAGCAGTGCATTCAGGGTTTTTGTCTTGGCTAAAGAAAGATGTTTCTAAGAAACATGAGGAGTACACCTTTTGTTCTTTATACTATTGTGTGGACATTTGTCTTTGGTAAATGACAAGCCTAATGTCTAGAGTGATATAACTGTCTTTGGATATGTGCTTACTGCCAAATTGATAGTTTCAGAGTTGTTCGAATGGAAAGTAGCCTACTCAGTATGTTTAAGCCATCATTCACAGTATTTGATTTATTTGTACTCTGTGTAAAAGTGAGCCTTTTTGTAATAAAAATGACAAGAAAATCAAAATGTATATGGTCTAAGATCTAGATGTTCTTTTGTTTTTTAGTTTTTTGTCTGACATCCAGTGTTTAATAATTTTTGCTACTTTTTCAGGGAAGGTTAGGTGGCAGGACTTTGACCAGGACCTGTACGTGGGAGCTACAGTGGTGAGGCCAGGGCAGGATCCCTACGCCCGCAACAAGTTCAACCAGGTAGAGAGTGACAAACTCCGAATGGACCGCAGTGTCCCTGACACCAGACATGACCAGTAAGTTCCAGTCGAGTTTTTAGCTCAACTCGTTCAGTTAACACTCAAGAAACAGAGCTTTGCTTCCTCTTCAGTTCACTTCATTGAAATGAGCTAATTCTCAACTTACTTACTGAATTTCTTTCACAACATATTTTCATTGCATGCAATCGGTTAAATTACTTTGTTTGCATCAGAACAACATTGAATCATCTTTATTTTTGGGGGATTTTCAGGTCTGTAGGAACTTTCCATAATTAGAAAATAAATACACACCCAAGGTAGTGATGCAGATTTAATGTGTTTTTGAACAACATGACAGACTTTGTGGAGAATACAAGTTAAGATTGTTGGGTGTGCTGCTGCATAGAACGATATTCACATCTTGTTTTTCCAACCAGTTCAACACACCATCTTGAGTTTATTTGATCAGAATGCATTTCCAAATATTATTTCAATATATTTTTTTTAATTGACTTGTTCCCATGTTGGCAAAGCTGAATTTTCAGCAGCCATTACTCCAGTCTTCAGTGTCACATGATCCTTTAAAAATCATTCTGACATGCTGATTTGGTGCTCATGATGCATTTATTATTACCAGTGCTGAAAATAGTTGTGCTGCTTAATATTTTTTGTGAAAACGATGATACAGTTTTTTTTAGGGTTTAATATACATATAAAAAGTTCAAAACATTATACATCATTTTGTAACATTATAAATGTTTACTGCAATTTTTTTAATCAATTTAATGTATCCTCCTTTAATAAAGGTATTAATATATTTTAAATATGATTCACTGCACACTTTTAAATGTTAGCATATGTCCAAATAAAATATTACTTTTATTGCAGGCTTGCTTCTGAAGTAAGTTAGCTGTAAGAAATTCCATTGAATTAACTTGATGTCTGTTTTTATAGGATTTTCTCAGTTCTCTTATACTGTATGTGAGGAGAGTTACAGTTTCATTTAAGAAAACCATTTCCAATGTGTGGTGACACTTTCATAGGTGAATTAAGTTTATTAAAAGTGTTATTTAGTGAGGTTACTTGCATATTTGAAAATTAGACTCATTCTTCTCAGCACAAAATCTAATTAAACCGTTTCCTTTGGTTCTGTTGAGTATTTAAGCACCCTATCCACTACTCTGAGCATTTCCCTTACTATGTGAGGTTTTACCATTGCTTAATTTATTATGTAGTGTGCCTTACCTTTACAACAAATAGTGAATGTGAAGAAGTGTCAGTGCTTCTTTGTGATAAAGTCAGTCAAAATGAATGTGCTAAATTAATTTGGGATTCTCATAAAGAGAGGCCTGTTTTTTTTAGATTTTTTTTTGATGAGATGCGCTTACACAGCACAGTGATAGGGAGATGCATGAAAAGCACTTCCCCAGCAAATCAGTGAGTCTTTCAAAACTTCATCTTCATCCGTCTGTCGTTCACAGTGTCCTTGAGGTGGCAAAGTAGCAGATTGTCTTCAGGGCTTAAATGGCTGTCAGAGATGTCAAGGCAGGATTGACAATATGAGTAGAGCGCTGAATGTATAAGTGGAAAATAAAGGAGTAGTTTAAATTGAGAATCAGCTTGTGCTTTTAGAGGCAGTAAATTGTCTAGGTTGTTATGAATCTCATCAGCTGTACACTTGTTTAAGCTGAAAGGTCATTTACTACGGAGTGTGCATCTCAAGGAACGTCATATTTGCTGACAACATGAATGGGAATGTCTGGGCACTCATTCTTTCCTTTGATAAATTGGCCACTTTACAGTCTCTGTATAAAATAATGTTGCATATGTTTAGCAAATCCATTCAGTTCTGACAGGTTTACTTTGCATCTTTGCATTTTAGGATTCATTTGTAAGCATTGTTTAAAATATGCCCTGTAAAGATTTCCACATTACGTTTTCCATCACCAGTTTTTAATGTACTGTACTCTTTTTTTTTTTTTAATTTATTTTATTTTTTTTCTCTCTCTCTCTATCTCTTGATAAAAGGAATGTAGAAGAAGTTCTGAATTCAGCAAAACAGTTTTGCTAACTTGGGCTACTTTTTGATGTTAGAAAAATGCTTGACCACCCACATTTGCACCTCAACAATGCCTTTCAAGAATTTTCTGAATTTTCATAATCATTTTAGCCAGGTCTTTTTACAAATCAAGAAGGCACTGCACACAAGTTTTTAAGGTAAACTTCCAATCAAAAGTTTGGGGTCATATAAGGTTTTTAAATCAAAGTCACCAAGGATGCAGTTATTTGAGACAAAACAGTACAGTACAACAGTAATTTAGTGAACAATTTATAGTTTTTGTTTTATTTATTCCTTTATTACTGTGCAAAGCTGATTTTCAGCAGTCAATACTCCAGTGTCACATGATCCTTCAGAAATCATTCTGACATATCGTACTATTGTCAATGTTAAAAAAAAGTTTTCGCAGAAATGTTAAGCAGCACAACTTTGTTTTTCAGGATTCTTTGGTGGATAGAAAGTCCCAAAGAACTGCATTTATTTGAAAATATTTTTATACTGTTGTTTTTGATCAAATTAAATGCATCCTTGCTGAATAAAGCTTCTTTCAAACCAAAGTAATTTTACTGGACCCAGACTTTTGAACGGTATTATAATCAGTAAAAGACAGGCTGTTTGATTTTATAGCGTCAGAGAGAGAGAGAAATTTAATGTAAAACAATTATTTTGTGCAAAGACTCAATAATGTGAGTATTAAACACAAATCCATTGAAAAGCAACAGTGACAATAATTTATTATAACACAAACCTGCCTTTCTAATGTATTTCAAATATGGCTTAACTATCAAGTTTCAAAAAGCTTTAGGATCCTTAGAAATATTATCTGGTCCCCTGAACATACTGTAACATCCTTAGAGCTGCACTTAGCTGAGACTCTATCGATTTCATGAGAAAACGAGGTTTCCATCAAGCACTCATGTTACTGCTGTTTTATAATGACCAGATGTTGTGATTCAGACAGCCTAGATATCTTCACACAAAACATCTTCACCAGAAACGAACTTCCCATATCTCACAGGGCTGATGTAAAAGCTATGGGGGCCTTGCTTGTGCTCAAACGAACATAAATTGGTCCCACAGCCTTTTGTTGCCTCTGAATTAGCTGTCGTAAATGCTATGATGAATTAGTGGTCTTTTTTTAACTACCTGATGCTAGGCAGAAACAGATTGCTCTGGATATTTCAAACATGATATTTGCAGGGTCACAGTTTGTTCGTAAACATGTTTTAATTCAGTTTTATCAGATTTATTAATTATCGTTTTAAGGGGTCTTATATTTGGGGATGCAAAAACAGGATTCATGAAGCAGCTAAATGTGATTTATTAAACTTCAAAAGGCTGTGATTGAATTAAATAAATTTGAGCGCTGAGCATTCACAGTCAAAACACTACCCGTTCTACAATCAATGAATAGCGTGCATTTATGCCGAGCGATTACTCATGATCTACTGTTGATAAATTGACATATTTACATTATGGTGTTTATATTGTATTGTTATAGATGGTTGAAACGTGTACATTTAGTCTCCCTCGTTTTTTTTATAATAAGCAGCTGTAGTAGCCCATGTATATTTCAAAATAAGAGTCCTGGTGTATTTCAGTTTGTAGATACTTGAGTCGTGACCTGCATTATGTATATCATTTTTTAGCTTTGATATTTTGGTCACATAATAAACTCTGTCTGGCAGCAAACCAAGAACATTAACACATTCAGTATACAGATTTTACTAGTATCTGTGCAACAATCTTTTATTGCCTTTTTAGAAACACCGTATTACTTCAGAGAAATATCAATCAACCTCTTAGAGTGTTAAGTATTTTTATATTTAAAATTTTAAAGTTGTTTTCCAGTTGAATATGTGCCATACTTAAAATAAGAGAATCTAATCTAATCTCTAATCTAAGATTGTTTAGAGTTTGTGTGGACATATGGTATTAATTTTATTTGTGCAAGTAAAAAAATAAATAAATTGAGCTTTCAAAACTGCAGATGTCATGCAGATCTGCAGATGTTTCCCAATATAGCAAAGGCTTTAGTTCTGAAAGAAATTTTTTTTTTATGAAATTTTATGTAGCCATTTTTAATACTTTTGGTTAAGTATGGTTTAATCATGCGTTTTAGTTATATAACACTTGTGGAGATGGCATTTATTGGTCTATTAAAAGCTTTATGGAGAAACATTGAAAGCACAGTGGGTAGGAAAACACTCGTCAAACATTCACCACCGTGGCTTCAGTCTGTGGTCCTGCCACACTGACACATGCGTTTGAAGAGCCCAGCGTGTGTGGTGAAGGTGCAGACTGTTAAGGTTGGCTTGTGAGTGCGGTCTTCCACTGTTGTCTCCATCGAAGGCCTGCAGTGCAGGGCTGGGTTCCCAGGACAGGCTGAGTTACTGCTGACATCCAGGAAGACTTGTCAAGAGGAGGGCAGCCCTCTTGTCACTTCTCTACTCAACATAAACAGGCCTCTTGGGAGATGCGGCCCTCTTAGGAAATTACCCTCCCATAGCACAGGAATGAACTTGAACCTTAATTAAAAAATCAAAACATTTTAAAATAGTCCTATGCAATATATTGACCCCCCCCCCCCCCCCCCCCCCCCCAAAAAAAAAAAAAGTCACAACAGTACCTTGTAGTGATTTGTGTTTACAGGAAGGAATGTTCATTGTTGGCGTGACTGTGTTGTTTACACAGTACTACGGCAGGTCACTTGAACACCCCAAGTTCCTGACTCCAAGGGCTCCATTTCCCACCTTGAGATATCCATGTACGGTTTAGGAATTTAATGTTTGTTACTATTTTAAAATCCAGCTCATAATTCCAGGAATTCAAGAGCCCCTTTACCACTGGATTGTGGTTTAAATATATTTGGTGACCCTTCACCGTTCACACAGGACGCATTGTTGTATCTGCCTTTGCTGTTTTTAGATTGTTTTTCTAAATTAACCTGTGTTAGACTGGCCATTGTGGCATTTCGCACAGTTTTTTCCCAAAAGTGTCTCACATTTAAAATGCAAAGGGAATGTTACAATTATGTCTGATACCATTAAGCATATATTTATTTTCATTTTGTAGCCAATAAAGCAATAAATTGCCAATTTCTAAATAAATTCACAATAAAACACTTCAATCATTTATTTAAAGCCATAGCTCACCAAAAAAATGTAAGTTATTTAATTATTTACCCTCATGTTGTTGAAAACCATAAAACCTTTGTTCATCTTCGGAATACAAATTAAGTTATTTTTAATAATCAAAGAGCTTTCTTACCCTGCATAGACCGCAACGCAAGAAAGCCATGATATGCCTGAAAGTGAGTAAGGACATCGTTAAAATAGTCCATGTGACATCAGTGGTTCAATCGTAATGTTATGAATCTACGAAAATTATTTTTATTATTCAAACTAAAATAATAACTTTATTCAACAATTTCTTCTCTTCCGTCGGTTTTTTGACCAACACATGCATGTGAAGCATGCTCTTGGA